>NW_005054301.1:3756681-3789847 GCF_000277835.1 Geospiza fortis
ACCTGAGAGCACTGACGTGTGTAGGTGAGGAACATGGTGTGGGAGGGTGTAGTACATAGACAGATGAGTAGGTGTGTGGGTCTGACAAATAGTTAGACAGACTGACATGACTGGGAACTTTTCTGTAACTTTTTGGTGTACATGAGTGTATACTCTCTGGGCAAATGGTATCTATATGGTCATTTGAGGTGTACTGTAAGGCATCATAGTAGCTGTGCACACTTTGATGAACTTATTGAAGATCTCTAAGCATGGTTTAAACTTTGTCCTCTCGCCTTACATGTTGGCCAGTATGAGAGGGACCAACACATTCTAGGACAAGGGTTTTTTGTGCAACTAAAGAGAACAGCCCTTCTCTTCCCTTCTTGCTCTTGTCAACTCATCCAACAGTAGATTGCTGAATTACCACCTTTACTTGTCCTGTGCATGATCATTTGCGTTTCATTCCCATCATGTACCTGGAATATGCATGAAGCACATAGTTCTTTGAGATATAAATCATGGGAAACCTTCCCAACACCAACAACACACTGTCCTCTCTGCAAGAAGTAGGCAGAAAGTTGAACTGAGCTAGAGAAGATGCCTCTACCTATTTCAAATCAGATCAAATTGAAGTCTCCAAAGGCAGAGGCATGAACCAATTCATGTTTTAAGTGTTTTTTCCTTCTTGATGTTGAAAGAAAAGGTGACTATCACTCATATTATACTTTCTCTTCCCTCTAGTCCAAAACTTCTGCTTGATCCTTGAAAACACCAGCCTGTGTAATTTCTTTTTGGTGACTGGCAGTCTGTGGAGCAGGAAAGCAATCCTTGCAAATGAAATTCATCCAGCATTTACAAACCAGACAAGAGAAAAGGAGGCTGAAGTGAAAAGGAACCTTTTGTTTTCAGCAGAGAGCAGAGCACAACAAGGAAATAAAAAGATGAATAAACCTGTCATAGACTTTTTCTTTATGGAGCAGAAGCACAGTTATTAGGTACCCGCAAAGAAGGCATTCTGGATATATGACTCCTAATACATCGTCCATAATACAGCACTGTGCAGAAGGCATACAACTTTTCAAACAGTTGTCAGAGACAGAAATAAATACAGTGTCTTAGTGGAAAAAAATGGCCAGAAGGATTACAAGTGAGCATTGGGGTGGTGCAGGCAGAAGCCAGAGAGCTCTCTCTGACAATGTGTTTTCATACACGATACTTGTCAGAAAAAAATAGAATTATTAACCTATTATTATTATTTTTCTTTTACTAATCAGGATGAGGTTTTTACTGCTCATAAAATGCGACAAATTGATAGTGCTCAGCAGAAAGGGAAGGCCACAAACACAGAGCTCTGCCAAGCATATCTCCATCCACAATTGTGGCACTCTTTATTAAACACAGGTCACACCACCCATTTGAAACCCATGATCTAACTAATCTAAAGGCCCAAAACCCCACTACTAATCCTCCTCACTGCTAATTGGTAACTTCCTTCCATTTCATCTCTTCCTACAGTTCTCACAAAGTTCAGTGATCTTTGTATCATATTTCTCTTCAGTTTTCTATCTCTGGCATCAACTGCACATGCCACCATGCTCTGTAGCATTCCTTATCTCAGTGCTGACCTCCTAAAAATGAGCAGCATGTTCTAATGCTTGAGTTATGCAAGTACTGCCATATCTCCTAATGCAATAAAGCTAAATTTTTTTGTCATACACTGACTCCATTGCACAGTCTTACCCATCTGCCTGCCTGTCTACTTCACCAGCATCACAGATTTGGGGGGCAAAGACGTATCAGAATGTATAGATCTGGATGCAGAGGGGCATATTAGGAAAGATCAGGTGAGAAATCAAAGGTGGTTTGTCTGCTGTTGCAAATGCTGAGTGGAGGATGTTTTGTTCTGTAAATTTGTGTATTATTACTTTGAAATAAGCAACAATCTTTTTCTTTTTTTACATATGTATACTGCTAAAACGCATTTGCTGTTGGTTTTTTTTTCTTTTTTTTTTTTTTTTTGTTTGTTTGTTTGTTTTTTGTTTGTTTTTTTGGTTTTTTTTTTTTAACATTCAAATAATATCAGTAAAAGCTTCAGGTAATAGCAATAAAAACATTTACCAATTATTGTTTATGCCTTCATGATGACATTAGATCATGCTGTCTCCATGCTAACTAATAAGAATCTATTCTGAAATGAGAAACTGGGAAAATCTTTTCTATCCTTTTTTCAGCAGTTTGCCATTTGATATACTACAATTCAACAGGAACCACTACAAGACTATTGCATAGCCCAAATTCCTTTATAGACAGCCTCATTTAAGACCTGGGCCTGAAAAAGAAAATAAAATTATTTTCAGTGATGGATGATCTCAATAGTGAAATTTTGTCTGACTTGTTGCTGGAAGCAAGGACCACACTACTGACTTGAGGTAAGTTGGTCAGGCTCAAATATCAGAAACTGCAAAACTTGCAAATGAAACTGAATTTGCACCTGAATAGAACTTTTGCTCCGAGATTTAGACAAAGGAGGTGTTTTTTTTTTTCCTTATGAATGAAGCAGTGTTTATAAGAGCTCTAGCTAAAACGACAAGTGCCCTACCACAGTCAAAGCAAAACAACTGACAATCCACCAAGGTTGGCAACACTTTTTCAGTTTCACTGACCTACCTATCTTTCACTCTCCCTCCCTAGCCTAATCTCTTTCTCTGATCTTTCTCCTCTTTGCCTCCCATGTAACTCTCTGGTCACAAATTATTTCCACTGTTTTAGGGAAATGATATAGCACAAAATGAAACAGCATAGCACAAATGCCCACACCTTTCTTATATTGTACTAAAATGTTATGAAAGATACAAGTAACCTTACTCTTTCTGTCTCTAAAAGCAAGGAGGAAACTAATCTGTGACCCTAAACCTGGCAACTGGTGATCCCTAGATATGACAAAAACCAAAAAATGAAGTTGCAGTAGTTACAGCTCAAATTACATCAAAACAAAAAGCTGCATTGCTTTCTGGCTGGCTTGTAACCAAACACAATAACATGTAAAGTAAGGCCAGTTTTTACACCAGCCCTTCTTTTTGTCATGGTACTGCTACAGGCATTATCAGCCTCTGGCTTTGAGCTTCTTTCCTCAGTACCCTACTGTGCATAGAAATGTATAAACATGCAACTTAGCTTTATGGACAAGGCCAGGGCAATGAAGCAGTGATTTGTCCTCTCAATAAGGGTGAAAGACAACTTCATATAATTAAGTCCTTCATTCACTCTGCAGCTAAGCTTTATTCACAAAATATTTTAATGTAACATAAACAAGTTTTATGGGTCATTACTCAGACAGGTGTGCTGCATACTGCATCTTTCAGATCTCAGGCCAGGAAAACGAAAACAGGAATGGCAAAATTACTTGGCTGCAAGCATTCAGAAAATGTGGTGAAATGTTTAATGACAAACATTAAGTTTCACTTGCTGTCTTACAACAACTTTTTTGAAGTTTGACATTACATTTCTTCACTCCTCCCCTCTTTCCTACCTTTCATACTTTACTGAAAATGGCAGCTTTCTGATACCAAATTAATTGAAAATCAATTAATTGCTCTCCTAACTCTCATAAAGTAAGTGCTGCAAAAGTGAAACATTCACCTCCCAAATAAATCAAAAATCTAATCTTGTTAATTTGCACTCTTTATAATACAATCTGCTGTTTGTACCTGGTGTGTAGGACTTAGGGAAGATGCTCTTCTCAGCACAGTGATGGCTAGACCACTTCCTTGCTAATGTGTAATTCCATTCAGAAATAATATTTGTTGGGCTAATTCTACCTTCAGAGGAAATGAGTGTGCTTTTGCAGTTGCATATAAATGCTCTATGGCATTACTTTCCTTTAGCTTCTACATACTGCCAATAGGCTTCTTCTGATGCAGTACCCACAATTTCCAGAGAATTTTTATTCAAAATAAAAGCAGTTTCACCTAATTACCTTCACTGATGGCTTTCATTATTGCATTTTGCACTGATGTAATCAATTCCTATATCTTAACCAGGGCCACTAATTTCTTTCATCATGCAAACTAATTTGAACAATCATATTTGCATCCTCAGCATCCTATATGACCTGTCCTGTTTCTGCAGCGAAAGTGGACAAAGCTCTGACCACCTGTGTAGAGAGTTGCCTATTCAAAAAGTTCCTACATGAAGGTAAATTCAAGTAGATAAAATTCATCCCATAAGGCAACTGAAGTAGCACACCACAGGAGGTATTCAATGATTGCAGCAAATGTTCCACTTTCTTGGACAACAAAGAGTTTTTTTGAAATCTCCAGAGTAGAAGGCTTGAGTTCTTTATTGGATCAGTACCTGCAGAAATCTGAACTGGATATGCCATTCCTTCTTTTGTTGCTTTCCAATCTCCCCCCTCCCCCCCCATCCCCAGTCTTCATGAAAGTTGGGATTAAAAAATGCAGCTTTAGGAATTAAGTGGATTTTCACTTAAATCTGAATCACCAGCCTCTCCTGTTCTAAACTACTTCTGCACATTACTACACAGCTTTTGCACTCTGCAGAAGACAGATGCAAATAAGAAATGAGGGAAATGAAGCATGAACAGACTAGAAAGACAAATATGTAGCCTGTTAGGGATCTAAGACATTTAGGGCTCTGCTTATGCTGAAGGATTGTAAAAAGTTACAAAAAAGCAACCTATAAATGCAAAAATATTTTGGGGAACATTAGCTTCAAACTGCATCACAATGGATGGGTGGATTAACATTCACATACCTACTTTTTTGATAAATATTTCTCCATGAATTTTGCAGATTAAGAGATATAGTTACACATATTATGGGTTTTTTCCCCCTAGCTCACAGAATCTTGGAGCAGATGAGATGCCGTGTTTCGATTTACCTGAAGAACCTTTTAATCACAGAACTGTAAAGAACAGAGACAACTTTGACTCAAAATTATTTCTGTAGAGGCTGCTTTAAAGCCCATAAAGGGTGAGAGAATCCCATTCGCTGCTGAAAACTCTTCCCATTCTGAAATTTGAATGTATTACTTCCCCACCAAAAAGAAAAATCGAACTGTTCTGACAAGAAAAGCTTTCACATCGTACTTCACTACCCAGGAAGAAAGGTTCTAGTATGCCAGCCTAAAATCATGCTATTCTGAGTGCAACTATTTACATATTACAGCTTGAACAGAGAGGGAAATACAAGATCATTTCACAGACACATTGGCCAATTAAGTATATGGCCAGTTAATCATAATTACATCAAAGTAAGCCAAGCATGACTAGAGGTAATCACAAGGCAAACACATCTTAGTTCAACTGACAACAGAAGCAAAATTTCTTGTAAAATTAAAAAAAAAATTAATGCTATCCAGTAGTAGAAAGATTCTAGATAATTTGAACGCCCTTATTTTATTATATCAAAACTAACATAATTCCATATCACTTTTACAAATTTGTGTATATAAGGAGAATTCAATTACTGTGAAATTTGAAATATTAAGTGTACATGCAAAATAAACTGTGCATTAGAACAGTATGTGTATTTAAATAACAAAGGTACCTATTCATAAAGACTAACATCTTATATTTGGTAAAAGCAAATATAGAGAGAAACATTTCTTTCAATAAAGCCAAATGGAAGGTTTTAAACCAGTGTGGATGTGAAAGACAAAGCTGTTTTTTCATTTCCCTCACTAATGAAAAACAGATCATAGATTTACTCGTTACAAGTAGGAGCTATTGTACCATTAGGGTGTGCAGTGTTCTATGTACAGTGCTACCTACTATGCACTGAAATTGCACAATGCAGTCCTGTGGAAAAAATACTTGCAATCTAAAGAAGTAAATTCTGATACTAGAAGCAATAAAGCCATGTGGTGCTGCATACAACATTGGCTGATTTTCCCTGTTTCTCAACCAGGTAAAATTATCTGCACGGAGCTCTGGGCTGCTATGGTTAAACTGCTCCCAATATCTGTGCACATTTGTTCCAAGCTACCTTGCCCATCTCAGTACAGGACTACAGCATTGTGTGCAGGTATCTAAAACTATTTTACTGAGGGAAGAAGTCAGAGCCCCAAAAGGTAGAGTTAACTGATGTACTGTTTATTAGACTTGGCTTTAATAGCAGTCAGTAACAGCTCAGAGCTAGTGTTTTATAATGTAGCAGGCTGGGTTTGGAGGAGGATGTGAAGGAAGACCGTCTGCTTTGTGCTCTGCTGACGTGAGCATGCAGCACCTGGTAGTGCTGCAGCTTTGAATCACATCAGCCATTAACAGAAAACAAAGTCACCCAAGCAAAAGACAGGAAAGCCACGATACATCTTGGAGTCAGTCCCAGCTAGGACAGGTTCCTTGACAAAAGTTCAGGATGAAAGTGGTATAGTGCAGATACCAGCAAAAATGCCAACTAGAAATTGTTTGCAGAGAAGGAGAAAGATAATCTCTGCATCACATCTGCAACATGAAGCTTTAATTAACATTTCACAAGCCCTGGCACACTTGAAATGTCAGTTTCTGTTTGGTATGGAAAATCTGTGGGGGGTTTAGAACCACAGCTATGGATGAGACACAAAGGCAGGACTATGATTAGGACACAGCTGAAATAAAAGCAAGCCGCCTTTCCTCGTGGCCACATGAATCATGACAGAAATAGAAGCAGCTGTTACTGTTGGTTTGGTCGCACTGGGGACAGCTATTGCCACTGGCATGAGTAACTGGCTAGCTGCTAGCATCGCTGTAGTGGTTCCACTGGCACAGACCACCACTTCCCTGTCTGCAACAGTTTTATGAAAATATCACTGTTCAAAAATTTCCATTTGGTTCAATTTCTTAGCTGATTGCTTTCTTTAGAAATTAATACTCTAAGAATTTTTGTGACTAAGCCCCCTCAAGACACTGTTATATATAAACTAGATCACAGGCAACAGAACTGAAAAGTATGTATTTCAACATGATTTAAATTTGCTAAGCAAGGATATTTTCAGTTCTTTCTTGGGGAGACTATTCCAGAGTTTCCCAAATCTTGCTTTTATGAAATTGCTTCTGCTTTCAGTCCAAATTTATTTATTCTTAGCTTCAGCCCAATAGAGCTAGTTGCCTCAATACACCTATATGCCCTCAATGCATCACTCTAAAGCGTTTATACCCTTTAAATATGTAATGTCTATCACAGTTCTCTTGCTTCAAGTATCATTTAGCAAACAATGCACATTTATAATTTGTGTAATTTCTTATCAGCTCAGCTTGTGTTCTAATTTTTACCTCCTTTTTTTTTCTAGTTAGGCATCTGAAGTGGCATGCAACAATATCACAGAAGAGGCAATTCTGTTCAAAGTTATTTTAAAACACTTTTTTGTGCTTGACAAGCTCTGCAGACAGGCAACTTACAGGGTCATTTGCTATTTACATAGCAGTATGGTATCTTGGCACAAATGGGAAAAGAAGAGCCTTGTGTTCTTGTCATCATCTACAGCATCATCTGCTGACTTGATGAAGCATCTCCATTTCCTAGGCTCTAATTCAACTATTGCTGCACTAAATTCAGAAGGAGGAGACACAGCTATTACTATGGGTACCTAATTGTTTCATTGCCTTTTTGCTGTGACTCATATGGCTCATACTGCACCTTCTCTGAAACATCCCTAGTTCCCTTTGGCTTGTGCCTTAGCAAATATACTTCATGCATCAAGATTCAAGCAGTTCTGTGTGGCCTCTCTAACAGACACTTCAGAAAGTTAAAAGCCCTATTCCTCTGATAGTGTTATAGAGGCACTGTTTCAATTTCTTCATATAAAATTGTTTCAGAGTTTTCAATACATAAGATGTCCCAAATGACCTTTGTCTATTTTTCCCAGAATTGCCAAGACCATTGCCCTTAGAGGTACATCTGAACAACACTTCAAATCAGGATAACATAACTTCTGACCTCGACAGCTACTCTATGCTTATCCTCTGTCCCAGGAGAAGCAAGCTTTTTCTTTCAAAAGGTATAACAGGAGGCAACATGGATACAAATTTCATTTCATAACATCAGAAGCAGCTGCCTCTTTGCACCAGGGTGTGTACACACTATAAATAAAAATACAAGCCCAGGAATGTACAGAGGGATTATTAGAAAGTGGAAATGGATTTTGAAGCATTTTAGGTTGTAGATGTTTGATATGATGAAGCCCTGCAATTCTAACTGACTGCAAGTCAATGAAGAGAGGCCCTGCAGAGAAACCTTGACAAACTAAGAGGGCTGGACAATCACCAACCACATGAAGTTTAACAAGTGAAAAAAATGGATTCTGCATTTGCCCTGGGACAGGGAAGCCCTGTATGTATGGACAGACTGGGGCATGAGAGGCTGGAGAGCAGCACTGCAGAAAGGGACCAGGGGGTCCTGGTCACTGGCAAGTTGAACCTGAGCCAGCAGTGCCCTGGCAGCCACGAGGGCGAGCCCTGTCCTGGGTGCCTCAGGCTCAGCATCACCTGCCAGGCAAGGGAGGGGATTGTCCTGCTCTGCTCTGCACTGGAGTGGCCTGACAAGATTAAAAAGACACCAAATTATTACAGAACATTCAAAGGAGGGTTACAGAGGTGGTGAAGGGTCTGGAGGGGAAGCTGTATGAGAAGTGGCTGAGGTACTTTGGTCTGTTCAGCCTGAAGGAGACTGAGGGGAGACCTCACTGCAATTACAACTTCCTCACGAGGGGCAGGCACTGACCTCTTCTCTTTAGTGACCAGCAACAGGAACTTGAGGAAATGTCCTGAAGCTGAGTCAGGGGAAGTTTAGGTTAGATACAAGGAAAAGGTTTTTCACCCAGAGGGTCACTGGGCACTGGAACAGGCTCCCCAGGGAAGTGGTCACAGCACCAAGCCTGACAGTCTCCCGAGGTCTCCCCTGACAGAGCTCAAGAAGTGCTTGGACAACACTCTCAGGCACATGGTGTGACTCTTAGGGAAATTCTGTGCAGGGACAGGAGCTGGACTCTATGACCCTCATGGGACCCTTCCAACTCAGGATATTCCATGATTATTTGAATGTTAAATAAATGCTTCAGAGAAGAACCTAATGAAGCTTTACCCTCACTTATGACTTTTAAACTAACTACATCTACTTTACCTTTCTCTGATGCTTATAGTTATTAATTATTTTTGTGAGAGATTAGAATTTGTATTTATATACTGTGTATCTAATATAATTTTGCATATCTGCATGAATGCATGTGACTAAGGAAGGAGGCAGGACATTGAGGTGCTGGAGTGGGTCCAGGGAAGGGCAGGAAAGCTGAAGAGTCTGGAGTAAAAGTCTTATGAGATATGGCTGAAGGAGCTCTGGTTCTTTAGCCTGAAGGAAAGGAGGCTCAGTGGGACACCTCAGGGGAGAGGTCAGGAGAGAATTTATCACTCTCTACAACTGCCTGAAAGGAGTTTGTAGCCAGGTGGGAATTGGCCTCTTCTCCCAGGCAGCCAGGGACAGGACAAGAGGACATAATCTCGAGCTGTGACAGGAGAGGTTAAGGTTGGACATTAGGAAGAAATTCTTCACAGAAAGGGTGATTAAATATTGGAATGGGCTGCCCAGGGAGATCGTAGAGTCACCATCCCTGGAGATGTTTAAGGAAAAACTGGACCTGGTACTTAGCGCCATGTTCTAACTAACAAGATGGTGTTCAGTCTCAGGTTGGACTTGATGACCTCAGAGGTCTTTTGCCACCCAATTGATTATATGATTCTGTGAAAAAGTTTGTATTTTGAGTGTGTGTAAGGACAACCTCTTCCTGTGCCAGTGAATGAAGAATTTAGACATTTATGTGTGCAAGGTTAAATGTGAACAGGAATGTGCAATGTGTATGTGTAAGGTGCAAAGTCGATTTAAAGACAGTCATGTGAATTCAAGTATAAATACAAATAGTCAGCTCCCTGTTTGAATTAAAATCTTAGGTAGGCAGAAGCTTAGAAAGGCAGTGCAATCCTGTTTTCTTTTGTGAAAAATCTTTTGTAAGCGCGTCTTTTAGGTTTTGAAGGTTTTTGGAGTACTTTTTATATTCTTGCTCTTCCACATGCAGCAAAATATGTTCTGAAAATGATAGTTATCTGTGAACTCAGCAACTCTGCCAACTAGAAAAACAGCTTTCAGCCCCACAACCCATTTGGAGCGATAAAGAATTGCTGTGGTCTTGCACTGAAATGGACTGACTTCATTATCACACTCAATGATGGTTTTAACTTCATATTTCCTCAGCTCTGCCTGAAGGAAAAATGATAGCTCTGATAACCAAAGAATATTATTAAAGATAGTTTCTCAGGGAGTTTAATGATAACTGCATTATTTCTCCTTAAGAAAATGAAATTGTGAAGCTGGTTATGTTCAGTGTGCTTAACATTGGGAGACTTTGTACTACTGGGTTTTAAAGGGCAAGCTGGCTTGATTTTTTATACCTATGTGTGTTACATTATTCAATGGAACTGGTTTTGGGTCACACTTTGAAGGTAAAAATGAAGTCTTCCTACTACTAAGTGATCTTTTAATCAGATTGTGGTCTTTTCTTTGGTGCTTGTAAACAATGAAAATGAAGTCTGGATTTACTTATTTATCCACTGTGTATTTCACTGTTTGATCACATTAGGGATTTCATGACAGAGAAAACTTTAACTTTACCAGCTCCTCTTTATCTTTGGCATACATCATACAGATGATCTTGCTGCTATGTATAAGATTAGTGGACTTTTTTTTTTAACTATGTGCACATGTTGATGAGTGTTTCCAGGCTCAAAACCTGCTTAAAATGCTTTCTTCAAACACAAGGTGATGAATTATACACAGGAATCTGTTATTCTCTTATACAATAAATTCTTGTATTTGAAGGGATAAAGGGATGGATTATGTCCTTGGTTGTATTTCACTAAAATGGTAATTATAATCTGGTATGCTACCAGATATAACCAGTTACTGATATAACATGGGCTACATTAACATCCTACCAGTGATAAGAAATCTGCCCTGACTTTATGAGTTCACATTTTAAGCAGCAGATACTTCCATCTGAAAAGGCAAGCCAAAAGGAACTATTTAATCTGAAATTGCAATATGCTTTATAAATTTTTTTCACCAATTTAATGTCATCCTTAGGGAGATAGTAATTACCAAGCAGATCAGATGAGTGATCTATCCAGACCAGTATCACACATCCCTCAGAGCAGATGCCAGCAGCTGTCTCCAGAAGACTATACCCACTATTTCATGAGGTACCATGAACCACAGTTGCTTTTCTTTACAGCTTCACAGTGTGTTTCTGTTAGTGCCTTAACACAAGTTGATATCTCCTTTTGGAGTCCTATAAAATATTACTGAGGAGTTTCTCATTAGTATACATTTATTTAATCCTCTTTTGAGCACTGATAAATTCTTTGGTTTAGGCTCTTTTTTGTAATTAGTTTTATAGGTTAATTATCTTTTGAATAAAGCACATTTTCTTCTATCATCTTCAAAAACATCACCTTTCAATTCCTCTGAAATCTTCCTGTTGTTGCCATTTTGGAAAGGACAAATAAGACCGTTCAGTATTTCCTCCCCAGATCATTCAGGAATTTTTCCCGTGCCTGCCTGCCTTTCTTGTGAGAGCCACAGCCTCCTAAGTATTTCCTGCTGTAATTTACTCTTGTGTCCCTTGTCAATATTAGCAGGTGTTTTCTGAACTTCCTTTAGTTATACTACTTCATAATTCTATGAGCAGAAATAAATGCTACATCCTTGGTAAGGATGTACCACTGTTTTATACAATGCTGTGATCAGTGGAATTTTCTACCCCATTAGTCCTGTATCACAGTGTAATACTTGCTTTTTGACTTCTGCTGTGCAACGAGCAGATGTTTTTACAGAGCTTCTGGCGATGTCCCTTAGGTTTTTGTTTTTTCTCCCTGAATGGTTACAGTTAATTTAGAATCTAGTAACGTGTATGAACGATCCAAATTATTCCTTGCAATGAGCATTACTTTGTAGTTGTCAACAAAGGATTGTGTATGATGTTCTGCTGCCAATACAACCTTTTTTATCAGATGCCTCTGAAATTCCTCACCATCTTCTTAAACACAGACTTCCATAAATAATTTCTTATTATCTGTAGATCTTGCAACTTCATTGCCAATTCCCTTTTCCACATCACTGATTAAATACAGTGGTCCTCAAACAGAAGTTTGAGGCACTCTTCCATTAACCTTTTGCCATTTTTCTATTAACCTGAAAATCAAGCACCTATTTCTCTTTTTGGTCTCCTGTCCTTTGCCAGTTTCAAATCATGACAGACATTTACCTTTTCCTATCTGACAGCTTCTCTTCCTTATCAGCTCTTACAAGGAATTTCTGAAAGACTAAGTCCCATTTATTTGTTTCACTATTCTCACTGTATGGATGGCACAGAATTAATACTGGCAGATTGGAGAAGCACATTCAATCCCAGATTCTCACTTTCATATTATATTAAGTGCTGGTTCGTACACTAAATTAATTTAATTACCTAAAGTCACAATTATGGAGCTATATAAATATGTACTGAAATAATGTGTACTCTGCTTCTGTTCTACAGCAGTTATTTTCATGAATCTTTTTCAAGCTGTTAAAGATTTGCTCCTCTATTCTATCTGAACTCCCTTTTTGTTAATCTAACAACCTATTCCTTTATATTATTCTGATCTGTCTTCCTGAAAAGAGCAAGTTTGAAGCATGTTCCCTCTATCATAGAACAGCTTCCAAGAAGTTATTCAGCAACTCTAGTGCTTTCTAGGAAGTGTAATTTCTCCCTTTACTCCTTCATTGTCAAACCAACATGGGGATACTTTATTGAACATTGTGATATTCCACCTGTAAAAATCATTAGCCTGTTACTGCAGACAGTTAACTAAGGAATTCCAAAACAATTTATGTCTTAAAGCCAGTGACTTGAGAGGTCCAGGATCATGAACCATCCTGTAACTTTTCTATTACATGATCAGCTTCAGTGTTTAAGTGGTAGAAAAGAAGGGAAGAATATTCAAACAGAAAGTGCCTGGAGAACAATAGGGAGGTGAATAACAGAACTGGATTTTTCAAAACCAAACTATGCCAAAGCATCCAGCTTTCTCCATGGGTTGTTGATGAGGGTAGAACCAGAATTTATACTTTGAAAACCCTTCAGAAGAGTTTCACATGTCACAGGGAAACATACTTATAGTATGAGGCACATAGAGGCACAAAACCAACCGAAACAACATATTCTGAGAATAATTAGCAGTGGTTCTGAATGAAAATGGGAAGTTATATTGAGTTTGTTTGTCCTGCTTCTGGTATCAATATTTAATTTATTTAGGACCTGGAGGATAGAATAAAAAACAGGCTGATAAAATCTTCATCTTAATCAAATTTGGAATTCACCACAAAACTGAATTTACCTCAAATTGATTTTGAAATTTAAAATATAGGAGGTGCAATGCAATAAAACTAAACACAGTTTCTACAGTAGTTTAGAATAAACCTGGCTGCCTATATAATGAGGACTGATCAGCCTGGCAGAAGTTGTGAAGAGGAGGACCTAGCAGGATACACAGCAGTGAAAAAACTCATGCTGATATTAAAATAGGGAATAATAAACCAAGGTGTATAAATACAGTTATAGATTATTGCAGAAATACAAACCAGGGGTCTACTATAGCCTCCTGTACAATGTATTCAGTGTTGTTAAGTCTTTCCCTTAAACACTGTATTTGGGCGCTGCAGAGCCTGTGAAGTTACAGGAAAAACAGCTGGAGAATATACAGGACACAGCAACAAGAACAATCAGAGCTCTAGAAAACAGAGACTAGAAGAAAGGTGAAATAACCTACTCTTTTGCCTAGAAGCCTGGGCCTGAACATGGCAGTAGCATTAAAATATGTTAAAGTGTGCTGCAAAGAAGGTGACTTGAAAGATGGACATGACAAGAATCATGAGCTTAATTTGAAGAAATGGAGGTTTCAGATAAAACATCTGTCTAGATTGAGCAGGTGGTTTTGTGAGCTTTTTTTCACCCTCATTATCTACAATACTTACTTAAAAGAAAAAAAAAGAAAACAGCTGCAAGAAAAATGCTGAAGGTATCAGAAATGGCCTTGGGCAATTGGGAATAGGCCATGACACTGAGGAATCAAGTTAGTACTGTGCTAGTAAAAATACCTCTTGGCTCCCTCTTTTAAGCCGTGAGCAGCAACTGAAATGACTGCATCCATCAGAGAGAGCACCATCTAGTCCCAGTAAGTTAACTGAGTCATATACTCTGGATTCATCCTGTGGCATGGCACTGATTCACTGCACAGCCTTAGCTCACTTGAGCTTTCTGCACTTGCCTTCCTCCTCTGAGGGAAGAGTACATAACCTACCTCAAAAGCACATCACAAGTGAATCATGGTAGAAGCCTTGGTTAAAAGGGTTCATCATCAAGGAAACTGAGAAAAAGCTTGCTTCCTAGAACACAGCTTCAGATAACTTAAGGGCACAGGATCATTGTTCTCTGTACTGTGGCCAAAGCCTGCATAACACAGGTTGTTTTGATCCTTTCAGGCAGGCTGTCAGAATGGCTGAAATAGTTCCCAACAAATACAGAGAAAAATCTCAGCAGATGGTCACCACGTATCCTTTCAGCCTATTTCTCTGCTTTTTGCCTGCCTTCTTGAGCAGAAAAATCACTGCTCCTAGTACACTCCTACTGAAGGCATTTTACAACATACCACAGTGAAACAAACCATTTCACTCTAAGGTTGTTCTACAAGACATTTCCCTCTGAAGTTCCTGGGCAGTACCAGGTCCTATGTCTCCTCCTTGACATCACACTACCCTGCTTTCCTCTGTACACCTAATCTTCCTTCAATCTCTAGGTATTTTACAACCATTAACTTAATGAACCATTATCCTAGTCAGATCCATCTTCACACTTTATAACCAGAAAGTTAGAGTTCAAGTGTTGAATTCAACATCACAAAGCAGGGCAACAACTGAACTAAAAACAGGTTCAGGTTGATTTGATTTCCAGTTATGGGCTATGATAACCTACATATATGTATATATGAGTATGCATGGATATATATGGATCCATATTAGATGTATTTTACATTTCCATATGTGCATGTGTAAAACAGTTTGCTTAGCTGTGAAGACAAATAGAAGCATATGATTCCAGTTTCCCTTTACTCTGTAAAAGTATATTCCAAACAGGTTCAATTTCAAAATATGAATGAGACAACTAAGTGTTTTAAACTATATCTTTCAGGGAATAATGAACACTTCTTAAGGAGTCTTTAGGCAAAAAAGAGTAGAAATTGTCTATGTTGGCTATAAATCTTTTGATTACTGTGTGCCTTATTTAGAGAGCCAACTCTGACTTTCTATTTTCTGGAGAGCTTGCATTCCTAATTTTGGTTGCTTTTTTCTTTGTTGACTACAGAACTGATACACTTTGATTTTCATACATGACTTATCTAGTTTCCATGTGCTTCAAAGCTGTCCAGCCTGAAGGCATCTATTCTGGCCTCAGTCCAAGGCAGACCTCAATACTTAGAGGCAACTGGGGACATGCACAATAGGAGAACACAAGTCCTCTGCTCTTAGATTTCTCTATTTAAAGGAAAAGGCTAAGCTGTCAAATACAAAAAAATGGAAGCTGTGACAGGGCACAATGTAGAAGTCACTGTATAGAAAAGAACAAGAAAATTGTTTGCCTTTTTGAAAGACTCCAGTTGATAACTGACACTCCTGTCACCTTCTTAAGTCACCTGATCCAATTTTCTACCAAGCAGTTCAGAAAAATCTATAGGCAGCACAGCCTTTGCCAAAACAGATCAGAGCATCAGTCAGTCCTCCTAGTTACAATACCCTGCCCCTTCACGTGCCTGGAGAGAGCAGTAGTTTCTCTCATCTCCTATTCAGTCCTGCACTGCAGCAGATCAGATAACCTCACTCAGAATGAACACCCTGTATTCATATCTAGCAGCAACCACATGAACCTACATCATCAACTCTGCTGACAGTCACTGTCTTATACACAGGAAGGGGGCAGTGAATTTGCTCTATTTGAGAAAGCTCTTGTACCATACTATTGCAATATCCGAGCATCTTACAGCAGGATTTTAAAGGCAGTGACTGTATAGCTGAAGAAATTGCTTCCTCTCACTTCATCAGCCTAACCTATTCACCTGGAAAACATATTTTCCTTTGGTAGAGAGGAAGATCATAAGCTTTTTCCTGCATTCTTCTCTCGTAGAAACAGCCATCTTGGGTAAGAGGTAGGCTAGAGAGAAGCAGAAAGGGAAGAGAAATTTCAAGGCGATAAAGTGACCACTAGCTATTAGAAGAAGTGAGAGACAGGAAATACTTTTTCCTGTTGCAGCTCTGCATCATTCACAAGAATGAGAGAGCAAAGAGGTTGGGAAGCTTGAGATGAGCAGAGGCCCTATGTAGAGTCATGATTCTCTGCAGACACAGAAGCACAACTTGCTTCTGCAACTTGCCTTTACAGAAGTCTAGCATAAATGGTGTTGATTTCATAGCTGGTTCCTTCTCACAGAAGAGCAGAGCATAAAACAGCAGTGCTTCAGGAATACATTATGGCTAAAATATGTGAATGCATATGCAAATTAGGCACAGCTTTCCACTCCTGCAACATTACAGAGTATCTCCCTGTGTCACAGAGTTTGGGACTGCCTGTTGTGCAGGCATAAAGGTAAACGTCAAAGCTCTGCTACTTCTACAAGGAGTAGGGGGGGTCAGTGGCTCTTCCTTTCTAGCCAGTGATTAATCATTCTGCACTGCAGCAGAAGCCATACTCCATAGGTTTCTGTCTGGTAATGTTACAAAAACCAGAAGGATGGCCATTTGACAGAAAATCGTTATCTTCCCTCTCCTGTGTATGATCACACTGATAGCTGCACGGGAGAAGTACATGAACAACCTGTAGATGTTACAGAGTTAACAACACACTTTCTTCAACTCTGCTTTCAAAACCATCATCCTAGAACTGCAAATGTTCTTTAAAAAAACCCAATCCTTTTGAGACTTTAGAGAATCTTTCTTTAAAAAAAGTCTGGCAACAGTGAATTTCAACATTGCTGAAGGCCAAAGATTTCCCATTGCAAATATCTTTCTATGAGAAGGTCATAATCCCATTCTGTAGAAATTATATCCGTCATTAGGAGTACTTGTTTCCCCCAAAGTCATATGTCTCTGGCCTCAGCAAAAAGGTGCCATTTAAGGGGAACACAGACATACAAGAAAGAGCAGTGAGGGTGTTTCAGTGACCAAGCTCTTGATTTTATCCCTGAGCACGAGATTTTAGTGAATGATTTTAGATTTAAAGGCTTTAAGTTTTCTCCTCATGTTAGGAAGCTTCTCAGGTTATAGCTCTATCCCTTAGATATTGGGATCTGTCAGAAAATGACAGAAATTATGGCCTCCATAACAGAATATACTAATGTCCAGAAATGGGATTGCTAGTGGAATATACTTGGAAGCTACAGAAAGCATGTTTATAAAAAACTCAGTGTATTGCAAACAATAAATTAATAGATCTGTGCCATTGTGATAGAACTTTTAAGGGCTGATCATTCAAGATATTCTTCAATAAAATAAAACAAATAAACTAGATCACCCTGCTCCTGCCTGTGATGTTCATACTATTTGTCTAAACATATGGGATCAGCATCCAAAGTGTAGTGTATTTCAGTAATACTCAATTCATTAGCAATTAAATCAAAGACCATAAAAAATTCTCTCTTTACTAATATATGCATCTTTTAAAAAAAGAAAATTACAATTTTTATGGAAAGCTTTCTTATCCTCAGTTATAAATGAAGAGAATTTGCATTGAAGTGCATAAACTAAAGGGAGAGAGAAAGAGGAAGATGAGAGAAAGTGTGTGAAAGAAAAAGAGTGTAATTGATTGCAACACAACTTATTAGCTTCAAAGGTCAAGGCAGCCAGTGTTTTTATTGGATCTGTTTACCTAGGGGCATTCGCAGTGCCTTGACCTGAAACAAATGAGTTGCTGTGGCAGGGCTTCCATATAATTATGTCATTCCTAGGCTAATGCAAGCATTTCTTGAAGTCCTAGTGCAGCACAGCTAGTTCTATGCAGTCATTATCCATTGGCTGAAAATGCCAGGCAACAAGCAGTGGCACAGAACCATCAAATAAGTTTTTTCAACCTTCACTTCATTGCTACTGGATCCTCTTTGCCCTTGGGTTGGTCTGGTGGCAAACATCCTCCACAGGAAGGAGATGGCAGCAAGGGGTTGTGCAAAGCTGCTTCACTGAGGAACGTGCCTATCCATGCAGAAGGAGTGTTCTCTGGAGAGCTAGTCCTTGCCAGGGAATTTCAGATGTGCTCTGGGATACTCACAGCACCAACAGTAGAAAAAAAGGCCAATAACTAGGTAACCAGCAGCTTCCCAGATGATCTACTTTCAGCTGCATTTCCACTTGAATTTACAGGCTTATAACTTTTCTTGAAAAGAATGGCTCATCTAGTTAATAAGGAAAGCTCAGGATAGTGAAGTTTTCCAATTCACTCCAGTTAAGACTATTAAATCTTCTGTAGCAGTGGCTCAGATGTCAAGCCTAGTGGAAAATGGCATCCTGGCTGACATAGCAGATGTTATGAAAGACCAGCTTTTATGTTCACCCTATCTTTTATTAGCTGCTTTGGCATGTGGGCTGAATTTTTCTGTCTTGAGAATATAACCCTGAAATTCCTAGTAAGACTTTTGCCAGCCAGTCTTCAGCCTCTGCAGATGGGTTGCTGAGACTCTCCCTGAGGGAAGTACCCAAATGAAGAAAAGATGGTACCCAAAGATGCTTAAAGTATCCTGACTTCAGAAATGCTTCCTACAGAAAGGGTTACAAGTTCAGCCTGTGAAAAAATGACTCTAAAACAGAGATGTGAACTGAAGTCCCTTATATGAAATGATGAAGGAAATGGCAGATACCAATCTTCTCTTCAGCTGGTGGCTCTACAGTGCCACACTGGACAAATGAGGGATCAATTCTATGAAACTACAGGTCAGTACTACTACTTGTTCCTGAAAACATGCTCCACCATTACTAAAACCTGAACTAGTGGTAGGTTTACCAAAGGCTTCAACAGCTGAAGTACAAAGCCAAGTGCACTAAAGCAGCTATAAATTATGGCATAATATAACACCTGAGCACTCATTTCACATAAGCCACAGAAATCTTACAAATCATATTGACTCTGAACCACTAGCGATTTACATTGGATGTGTTCTGGAAGTCTAAAGGCGTTAAATATGGTCTCCTTCTTATTCACATGACTTATGAAAAAATGCTTTACAAAAACAGTTGAAGCCTTCAAGAGGTTAAATTAAAAAACCTATATAGTAGCAAAGTTAACCATCTCTTTCTTTTAAAATATTCCTTCCATCTCAGTGAGCACAGTATCACTAATGCTTACACATGCCACCAATGCAGAAATTTGTCATCTAATAATAGCCAAGGAAGTATTAGAAGCTGCTGTGATGCTCAAAGACTGAATCACCTTTAAGGTCCTTCTACCTGGGAATAGTCTGTTTCTGAGACACACATCTTGACAGAGAGGGGAAAGAAGGTTCCAGCCTCAGGGTTTCTTACATATACAGCAAAAATTAGAAAACCAAGAGGTAAAACTGTCTTGAGACCAGTGCTTTCATGGGATGACAAAACTAATTGGAAGTTTTAGGTCTGCAATGTTAAAGGAGAATTTTATTTCAGCCTCTAACTAAAATGAAGGCTCCACAGAGGGAAGTTTATACAGAAGCTAAGATACAAACAATTATCCATGCATTAAAAATACTGCAAGAATTAATTTAAGAAGAGCAATAATCCTTTTCCTGTATGGTGCAGATACCAGACGTAAGAGCAGGCAAAGACTGATAAGAGGTAACTAGAACTCACTATAAAGTGTCAGAAAGTCATTGTCTTACAAGAATGAAATGCTGAAGAAATGACATTGACTGAAAATTCTCCCCATTCCCATTAAAAGTTCGAATGAGATATTTTAATTCAAGCTGATATTATTCAGTTATACACCTCACTTCATTTTTCAACACCCACTTGAACACCAGTCCAACATTTATACTCAGTTTTGACAGTTCAAAGAGTTACAGCATTTGGGAGCTGTTGGTAACCATCAGATACCACATAATGTCATGCTGGCACAATACTGGTATCTGCAATTATAGTTTTACATACTTTTACAGCTCAAAGAAACAACTTAATTGTACAAGGGTGTACCAGGAAAAAAAGACAAAAATATCAGCTGGATAGAGGCTTACTGTAGTACCACTGTTATAATTATGTGATATATTTGTTTGCAATACAGCTCTAGCAATGTGTTAAAAAGAAAACGTTTAAGGTTTGCAACATAGTCCGCCTACATGTAACAATGGGTCTAAGGAGACAGATACCACATTTTGTTTGACAGCATTAAGAGATCAGAATCTTGACCCATCATTTTTATCTCTGACCTAAAGCTCTGGCCAGGCTTTCTTCTTCTTAAAACACTCATTTTAATTAAAGGTAAACAAATGTGATGATTCAAAGAAGTGAATGTGACACTGTGGAATGGAGAAACACAAATGGTTTTCCAGCGAGAACAAAAAATCTCAAGTCTGAGAGTGGTCACCGACATTTCTGATCAATGCTCTTTAAGCATCTCAAGCCACATGGAGAGAAGAGCCATATGAGTTCCCTGCACCAGAATAATTGTGTCAAGCATTACCCATTTGTTGGAGATGCACCCAATTGCTCTCAAAGACCTATGGTGTCCCCTGCTTCTCTGTATTCAGAAGTGGAGGCTTGTCCCAGAAATGCTACCAAGTTTGTGCAGGCTTGTGTAAGGCTCTGGAAGAAGACTGCCGGGCAGGACAAGGCGACAGCACTCAGAAAAGAAAATGGAAGTTATTTTTGCACAACTCAGAATAGGAACACAGTGCGTACAGCTCATCGTCTGCTGTGGTTTCCTTCAATCCCAGCAGTGACAAGTGCTGAGCTGTATGTGCTTTTTCATTTATCTCTGCAGCTCCAGGCTGAGGGCAGACAGAACCCATTTTACCACAAGACCACGCTTGTGAGACAGGACAAGTGTATTTTCAATTTGCAAGTAAGCAGAGTCCTGTCGAGGGCAATATTAATTTCTACAGGGTCTAAAAAGCAGATCATTATTCCTGACTCTGCCTGTGGGTTATTGGTGCATTAAATAAAAAAAAAAAAATCATCCCAAATAAAGGCATTTGTTGTTGTTATTGCCAGCATTCTGTATTGGTCTCCAGGAAGATGTGTCAGCTTACTGCAGGTTTCTTCAGATATATAATGGCAGTACTAATACAAGCAATTAATTAGTATTTTTCAGCTATACATCCAAAAACACTTTACAAAAGAAGAAAAAGGAAAGGCAGAGGACATTTACAAGCTGGATCTTAAGTTTGTCATTGCTTGTCAAAGGAGAAAGCATAAAAAGAAAAAGTAGCAGGCTAGTATAAAGTAACAACTAGTTTAGAAGCTTGCTCCAACATTCATTCTTATTATTTCTCTTGTGTAGTTATTGGACAAGTTATGTTTTGTTTAATTCTGATTTGAAAGAAGAGACTCAGATTATTTCAATTTATAGCTAGCTATACATAGCTAGAGGTTTTCACCACTCTATAATCACTGCTCTGACTACACTGATAAAAAGTTACATGTGACTTAGCCTTGAAGTTATCTGTTACCAGGTGAGTGAGAGAATTCTAGACAGAAGCACAGAGATTAATGAAGGCTGTCTTACCCTGCTTCTCCCATATACACTGAATTTTAGGCTGCCAGTTCTCACGGACTGGATTACAGAAAACAGCAAACAATAGATATGATTGACCAGGGGTTCCATTTCTGTAGTCTTGTAACACAAAACCAAGGCTAGGCAAATAAAAAAGCAACGGATTCTAAACAAATAAATGCCAGTATTTTATATTTTGTGAAATGTACTGCTGTATTACTATGGCTAATTGAGTAATAAACATCCTGGGAGGATTAAGTATTTTCATAAACAGTGCTTGCAGGAGTTTTAGCCACAACAGTAGTTTAAGGTAGTAGTTTAAGCACTTCTCATGCTCTGGGAATCAACATCTAGGGACAGAATCCAAAAGAAATATTGCACAAATACAAAATTCATGAGCAGGCGCACTGGGAAGGTAACAATGTCCTCAGAAACCTCCTGGCTGTTTCATGGGCTCAGCTACTGCCTGTTAAGCCCATTGATCAAATTAAGACTAAGCCCTGCAAGGCAGGTGCCTACCATTGTCCCAGGAAAGAGCTTCATTCTCTTTGTACTTTGCAAATTTGCTGGAAATGGAAGGGTGCACCCTGTTCAAAGGGGGCAGAGATGTTACAGAGCCTCTAGCATTTGTGAGACTCATAAAAACAACTCCATCCGAGGGACTTCATATCAATGTATTAGGTTTGTGTTCAGCTGGCATTAAAATAAACACAAGGTGGAAGCACTGAAGAAGCAAGGAACTATGAAAAGATGACTGCATGAGGAAGGAGAAAGACTGTGTGGTGAGATGTAATGGCAAGACAGTGGAGAGAAAAAACAAATATCAAAAGCAGAACATGCAAGCTGAGACAGAAAACATTAAGTCTGAGCCCTGGCAGTCTAATGAATTTACTGTGAATTCTTTGTGGGGGAGACAGCTGCCACTGAGTGCACATAAACACTCCACAGCAGAGCAGCTTCAGAAAGCACAGCAGAGGTCATTCAGAAACTCTCCACATCTTAGAAAGCCTTTTTTATTTTAGAAGAAAAACTCCAGAGTTTGACATGAATGGTTTGATTTGTTTTCCAGGTCTGCAGAAACAGATGACACAGTAAAGCCTGGAAAGTGCATGTGAGCTCATCATTTTTATAGAAGCCTTAAACAACACAGCAAGCATCTCAGCCTTGGTGAGAGGACCATGCAGGTGTGCCTGCCACTCTAGGTGTATTTTAATAAAAAACTTGCCTTCCTGGACAAGTAACTAGTTTCACTTGGCTCTTCTATTTTAAAGAGAAATAAATTCTTCAGAAACCATAAGATGTTAGCTTGGAACAGAAGGAGTAGTGAATAAGCCATTCTCAGGGGATGCTAACATAGGCATAGGGTGTGAGATGCCAGTACAAGAGGTCAAAGCCAAAGGTAAGTTTAATGAAAACCCCTGACAACTAATGAAAATCTTTCACTGGTTCAAGAAGGACTTCAAATTGGTAGAAATGTCACAAAATGAAATCCAAGAAATAAGTTGTTAGGTGAATACACCTAGGGGAAAAAGGATATTTGTCTGAAGCAAGTATTGTATTCTTTTAAAAGGTTTGGATCTGTGTCTTCACTGGGCACTGCAGAATGTAATACCATGCAGAGAAACTTCAATAACACTTTGCAAGGGCATTGAAAAGCTTTGCCATGTTAAGAAATAGCCTCGTTTAGAACAAAAGCTTCTGACTGACATCCTGTTTTACTGCTGTGGCAGTGGTTGAAGACATTAACGTCCCCAGCAGAGGTTACTGTCCCTGCAGCAAGGGCAATGAAGAAGATCCATGTGTCCACTCCTCCACAGCTCCAGCTCAGGAACCAGCATGCAGCCTAACCTGATCATCTGAAGGGGCTGGCACTGCAGCACAGGCTGTGACCTGCAGCAGCTCAAGCATAAGCATATGTCCTGATCTGCCAGCTCTGCCAGGAGGCAGCTCAGAGGAATGATCAGAGACATGTGACTGATCTCCTACTAAATGGCAAAATTCAGTAAGGAAAGTCCTTAAGTCTCAAACATTGAATCTTTTCCATCTCTTTGATTCTGTCACTGAAGTTGGCCACTTGCACTGTCTGTTCATTTGCTACCCATGAACCTCAGCGACCTCTGAAGACAGTTGCAGTATAACATCCTATCAATCAAGTCACGTCATCTGTGAACCAATTAATCTGTCACCATAGATAATATTTCCTGCTTTTCAATAAGCAATGTGATAAGTTAATACGGCGAATATTTAACACTGCCTAAACTGAGTTAATTTGGACTCAGTTTGGACAGTGCTTCTCTGTTGTCCAGAGATGCCTGTTGTTCTTTAACAGAAAAATAATAATAAAAAAAATCAAAACCACCCACTGTCTCTGTGGATGAGAAGAGCTTGCGCATGTTAAAATGATATACAAAGTACACCACAAAATACAGATGGGGAAGATTCTCATTAATCAGTAGATGTAATTTTGCCTGTTAGAAGAGGCCATTGTTGAGGTAATGCTCATATTGAGATCATTTAACTATTCAGAAACCTTTTCTTAAATATCAGTTTTAGGGTGTCCTGATGTAATGACAGCTTGGTTATTTACAGGCTTTGGTTTGTTTTTGCTTCTTGCTTCATGGCCATGCTGAAAGCATCCTTCATTGCCATTCCAGACTACTGCTGGCTTAGCTATGCATTATTAAACAATAATTAGCTGCTAACCTACAATTAACTTCGTATCTGTGATGAAAACAAACAATCCTTAGATACAATTTGTAAGGTGCTTCATAAAAAAATCTTGTTAACAGCTGTTTTCATTACTGTTAGCATGCATACACAATGGTCCAGCAGGTGCCACGAGATCCATCCCAGAGACTGAAGCCTTTGGGCAAGCAGGTTTGAAATCCACCTGCTTCCCTTGCTACAAAAAAAAAAAAAGAATCACAGCCCTACACAGTAAGATTAGGCTGGAGGGATTGCTTAAGTCAACTCCCTCTACCTGGTACTATGTCAAAGGCATCAACTGGATTATCAGTTTTCCCAAATTACACACGCAAATTACACAAGTAGGAATACAATTTTTTTTTCCAGAGCCAGGAATGGCTGAACTTCTGCATGCCATCTGATGCCAAACAAGGTCAATCAAGTTAAAATTGGCTTTCTGATGCTGCCATGTAGGCTACAGCCCAAATTTCACTGCTCTGTGCAAAGGAAAATCATGCCAAATACATTTAAATAGAGTGAAAATGGCACCTGGAACAACATGATCTGGTTAAATGAACAATGACTGCAAGCAGTGATCATAAAAAATGCAGTCCCGCTACAGACACCATACCAGACTTACAGGACAGTCCACACTTCTCCATATCTCCCCCAGGACAATTTCCAGTTAGAAGTGCTTATGATCCCACTCTTCAGTGATGTGAATTTTCTGTTAAAATATTGCTTTGCATTTTCAGAAGGCAAATCAATGTTCACAAACACATCCCCCTTCTATTATTCTATAAGCTTTAGAACTTTCCACCAAATTTTCTTACACGAAGATTTCCAATAAATAATTTTTTTCTAGTAACAGAGAGTATGGCCACTCCTGTCCACTGACATCTTTGACAACTTTGAGGCCATAATTCATATTATGGCTTTTATCATAGTTTTCATCTGCACAGCTCAAGTCAGAAAATGGTTTTTTCCAGACCCACACTTCCATGCAAGTAAAAGTGAAAAATTAAATGATGAATGATAAGAAAAAAAAAAAACCAAACCCAAACAAGTTATTAATTCAGTTTTAATTCTGCAAAACAAAAACCAGCCTTCCTCTATTTCAGAAAGTACTTTCTTTTTTTTTTTTTTTCTTCTTTTAAATGGTCTGCCTGGATATCAAAAAGGAAGAGAAATGGCAGGGGTCTGGAGTGATTTTTTTCTAAAGTCTTTGCCCTCTATGAATGAATTTGCACACGCCTTCAGGAAATAATGCGCTGACTTGGAACATGATGAAGTTATGATTTAGTCCTCATTAAACTCCATATAGTTCTACAGTAAAATGTATCCATGATATTAATAAAATATACTAATAAAAGATGAGAATTTCTGTCTCAAAGAGATTAAATAAACAAGTGGATTTATGAAATCTAGGTAAAGTACATAGGTGTTTTGAATTAATAGTCATTATTTCTCCCCACATCCTTAGTCTGAATTAATGGACCATTGCAGGTGGATGGCACTAGAGCTGCAAAACTCTCAGATGCCAAGGCAGTATACTGCAAATGTAACTTGCCAGATGGAGCTTAGCTCTACCCATGGATAATAGTAATCACTGCTCTTGTTTTCTCTGTAACGTCCTATTGGGAGAAGTGGGGTACAAGACTGCCTAACCACTGTCACCTTTTATTGCCACCAAGTTGCCTCTCAGATTTAGAAGGACAAAAAAGCAAGGGAAGAACAGCTAACAGCAGGGAAAAAGCCTCAAAAATTGAAATCCCCAAATCCTTCTGATCTTCAGCTACAGCTGCCATTAAATCAGGTTTGAATAGAAGAGAAATAGTAAGTTCCAAGTGACCAAACCTGACAGAAGTAGAGGGAAAGCCAGCCTGTGCTATTCCCTCTCTTGGCTTCTAGAACAATCCTCAGTGTTCTAAACTGTTATTTACATCCTTTGCCTTGCTCAATCTTCAACTCTCTTGGGAAAGGTGATGACACTGCCATCTTTTCACCCTATTTCTCCCCTCACAGTAGAAGCCCTGATGCCATTTAACTGTGGCCGCCTTTGATGCCTCACATCCACCACCTCAATAGAAAGCAGGAGGGCACAAGTGCCTGCTAAGAGTTGCAGCAGCAGATCTTCCCAAGCCATGCCAAAGGAAACCTGGCCCTGTGGAGAGAGCAACTCAGGCTCAGAATCTGAAACAGAGACCTATCTCGAATGATGTAACAAACCATCATAAAAGAACAAGTCACAGACTGCAGGCCTGGCAACTCACTCCTTTTGACATGGCATTTCCTAAGGCCAAAGTGAACACAGCAGATCCTGGTCCTTAACAATCCACTCCCAGGCTCTCACCTTCCTGTCCAGTTCATGCCAACTTCCCTCCTGTTTTTCCTCCAGGAATCACATGGAGCAGATATGAACACCATTCAAATGGCTTCAGTTAAGAAAGGACAAAATAAACAGTTTGCAAGCATTGGACATTAGCTGAGAGGCATCCAGAGAGACACTAAGCCTTTTCACAGCAGATTGTAAGTGGTCCTTGCTTCTTGCCAGGGCAACAAATGTTACAGCCAAGCAAGCAGAAATTTCTCTGCTGTGCTTGAGTCCATAAACAGGACAACGTGTGATCAGCCATCTGAGCACCAAAGAATTATTCATCTTCAGGCAAGCAACAATACCTCAGCATGAGTCAGATATGGGGGTGGAAGAAGTCCTCTATGTGAGAGGCTCCCACTGCAGTGGTTCTTTCTGAGGCATGTACACAACATACAACCCTCCTTCTTCCTCCCATCCATCTTTCCTTTCCACCTTGGCATTCTTATTTATATCTAGCAGCTGGAAATCCTGCTGATTCCCAGCAAGCAAACACAGCTCTGTTACAGAGCTATTCCAGCTGCCCTCCTAGCTCTGGAGGAAGCCCGTAAGCTCTGCTGCACACATCCTCCCCTAGTGCTTTTAAAGCTGGATGCCTTCAGGGACTCCAGAGAAACAGGCTGTATATTCTGACCTGCCTACCACTCTACATTTCTAAATTTCATTCCCACTAATTGCTAAATCTCAAGACAAGACAAGCAGGTCACAGCAGTCGTCACCTGATCAGCCATTGCTCACAACATTAAGAACAATTAATTATGCAAGTCTGACAGGTGACAGAGTAAATGGCAATGCATTAGGCAGTTGAGACAATGATATACAACTTAAATAGTATATGTAAACATATATGGAACAAACATGAGGGGAAGAGTGGCATGCATGAGGAGTACAGAATCAGTTTTAGCTTGCTTTTCTATGCATATCTCTAATGAGGCTATGTTTATAACAATGAAATAAATCTACAAATCTGGGCACGAGAGACCCAAGCGCTCATATAAGTTTTAATACAAATGGCATTGCTCTAGCAGAGAAGAGGATTAACTGCTGTCTAAATGTAATCAATTGGGAGCAAAGACAATGATGCATAAGATTTGGGCCCTAAACATATTTGCAAGTCTTGAGCCTACTCTGAGGGCATTATGCTAATATATCCACAGCAAAGAGTAATCAAATAGTCTCCAGGAATACTGACCCTACCAAAAAAAATGCTTCTAAAGCATAGATATCACAGATCACAGAATGACTGGGCTTGGAAGGGACCTCTGAAAGTCATCTCATCCAACTCCCCCTTCTAAATTAGGTTAACCTTGAGGAGGTGCACAGGATCACATTAATTCATTTTTTGAGTATCTCTAGAAAAAAAACAACTTACAACCTCTCTGGGAAGCCTATTCCAGTCTCTACCACCTGCACAGTAAAGAAGTCCCTCCTGTTCAGAGGGAACTTCCTGTGTTTCAGTTGTGTCTATTACCCCTTCCCCTGTCACTGGCACCATGGAAAAGAGTCTGGCCCCATCCTCTTGACATTCATCCTTAAGATGTTTTGTATACATTGGTAAGATCCTAAACAAGTCTCTTCCTTTAATTCAGGTATCCCTTTCTATATTCTTCTGCTCAAAGGGAAAACAAAACAAGGTCTGACCTCTTAATTACCGTATCTTTAAGTCTTTTTTCTTAAGATCCTGAGGAAACAAGACAATTGAAATCCAATCCTACTCACTCATAAGACAGGCCTCCTACTTAAATCTAAGTCATATGCATTCAAAACATCCATTTCTGTTTTTACCACAGCATAGAGTAAATTTTCTGCTCTCTGCTTTACACCTCTCTAGAATTAAAGTGCAACTTCAGGGTCTAAATGCCACTATGAAAGACCTAGGCCAAGAATCAGGGAGAAAGGAAAGGGAATATACCACCTGATGGAATTTACAAGGTATTATCCATATTATCAGAACAGTGCCTGTGAACTTGGTTGTGAGATGGACCAAGGACACTTATTTTACTACAGGGGAAAGAAAAGAACCATCTACAGAGTGGGTTTCTTGACAGATGCTGAATGAATAGAGTAAGGATTAGAAAACAGTAGCTCAAGGCTCAGAACCTGTATCCAGCCTGCTACAGCCTTTAAGCTTTCTAGCTGAAGTACTGCAACCCCAAAGCAGCTTGGCAGCTCACCTCCCTCTGCAAGATGCTTGTGTTCCACTTGCTGTGGTCTGCCCCATTAATCTTCTCACCATCAAATTTGCTCTTACCTCTTGCTTCCTGCATTAAGTTCTTCTAACAGAAAGATAATATATTAAAGGAATAATAATAACACTGATAACAATAGTTTAAGAAATACATACTTCTTTCTCCGTATTTCCCCTCGTTTGATTAGTCTCCCAGCAAGAGCAGCATTAATCACTGGGACAAGAGATAAAAGATAAAGTCCAATTTGAATTTTGCTGTGTACTACTGAGAATGTATGTGTGTTCAGGCAGGAGGGAGGAAGGCCGCAGGATAATCTGTCATTTTATATATTTATGCTGTTGGAGGCAGTCGGGACTGGTTCTCCATTGTTACCACAGATTAAAATCATTCATGTCCTTATACTTTCATTGGAGGTCATCTTTCAGGAAAAGAGAGATATTATGACCAAGTTAAATTCAAGCTATTTCTGCAAATCTCTGTGTATGGCTTGGACACCGAGGCAACAGCTTGGATGTTAGAAGAACACAACACATAGTGGTTTTTTTGTCCTTACCTGACCTGACTCTTTTTACACTGAGTTTTCTTGCTTTGAAACAGTTATGGGAAAAAACAGTAGCAAGTGAGAGGAAAAGGTGCATTTTAAATTATCTTAGTACAAGTGAGTGATCTCAGCTCTTTTCTGACTTTGAACTGCCATGGAGGGATCCATGGATCCTCAGATCTCACTTCCAGCATTTCTACTGAACTGAGTCCCAGCCAGCTTGGCAGAAATAAAAGACTTTCTCCTTAGGGAACATGGAGTGTGGAGCCAAGCAAAGACTAAAAGTAGAAGAGTGGTTACTAGGCCATATAGTATGAGTTTGTCTTTCCCTGAAACCTTTACTTCTCCAAAATAGAGTTCCTAGAACCATTGGCCTACCAGTTCTGGCCGGGTCACTCTCCCTCTTTAAATCATGGTGGTTCTTTCCCATATCTCTGTGAGAGAGATGTGTCTCATCCTTTGGACCTTAGTTGCCATCTGCCCCTCATCATTCATCCTTTCTGTATCCACTTTGATACATTTAGCCATTGGAGCATTTTCAACATTTCCTACTCTCTTATTCATGCCACCTATAAAACTACTGGTATTCCTTGGGAATTGTCCTTACCCAGAAATCAATTTCCTTAGAACACCTAATCTGAGACCCTGTGAAATGGGCAATACAGCACCAGTCAAAAACTCTAGAAGTAATTATTAGGGAAGAAGATCCCTTTCATTAGTCATTTTAAGGGTGAAAGGCCAACATATTTTGTATGCAAATACAAATACCAAATACAAATACCAAATCACCAAATAATAACATTTCCTCCAAAAATCCACTGTAAGAAAAAACAGAAGTGTTTATATCCTATGCAATACCAGGAGAACTGAAATCTAGGTTTTCACCCCTGTGGCTTTATTTTTCCTTGGGAATTTTGTGGAAACACATTCTTATCTTTCAGAATATAATAGAAGTAATTTTTCAATCAAAATGAACAACATCCCACCTACTCATATGCCATCTAAGGGAGGAGATAAAGAATTGGTGGTTGCATAGCCTGTCTTGTTAATCACTACTTTTACAAGCTGTACCGTGTCAGACGTATCTTGCAAATCAGTGACAACTCATCCCACAGATGAAAAGAAACTAGCAGAAATCCTTCTCTTTCTGTTAGCTAACAACACCATCATTCTGCAGAAAATCCAAGGCATTAATTAGATGGTTTCAGAAAGCAGGTCTGTCACAACAACACGGATGTGTTTCCAATTTCTGTGCATTCACTGAAATGAATGATCTAGGAAAGGTAAGAGGTACATTCCCACCTCTCTGCTAGTCCTGTAGAAAAAAAAAAAGAACCAAAAAAAAAAAAAACCAACAAAAAACCAACAACAACAACAAAAAAACAACCCCCCAGAAAAACCCCAAAAACAAAAACACCAAACCCAAAACCCGAACCAAACAAATAAAATGGAACTATATGTTCAGGAAGCATTCTGGCAATGTCTGCAGCTTCTAGGCATTTCCCTGAAGTATATAAATAGCAAGAGGAACAGATATGCTAAAACAAAACATGAGCCAATCCTCCAATTATATTTAAGCCATAACCATTGATTCTACTCCATTTGTTTCCAAGTAGTTGCTTTTGCAATATTGGATCTCTTCATCATATCTTGTCGCTGCACAACTATTCTAGAACAAGATACTTGTCCTATTCTTTCACTTGGCTTGAGATCAAATGTATGGTCAACAGAACAGCTTCAGTTCCTGAGTACTGTATTAATCAGATTTTGAAAATAATCTTTCACGTGACTTTCAAGAATCCTTTTTGACAGGGTAAATGACATGTCTAAATGCACAAAGGGATACTGTGCTCTGAAAAAAGTGCCTTACGATGTTATTAATTTTACTTTCTGAGAAATGTATGCCTGCCTGCCTGAAGAAGGCAGGTATCAGCTTCCTACAGTTGTTATTTCAGCTTCCTATTCTTTTATTCAAGAAAAAGGTGTGTTGCTTGTTCACCTAGAGGCAAGTAAAAATTTCAATAGTTCTTGATCAAGGCAAAACAAAGTATCAGAGAAAAATCTAAAAAGATTCTGAAATTCTAGAAAAGTGCTAGACCTGCCCCCTTTTACCCTTCCCTTGCTCTTTGACACTGGGCCAAATCTTCATTTCCAAAATTGACAGGAGAACTGGGTACATGTGTCAAAAACACCAGCTGAGATTTTGCTGCAAGACCCAAATGATTGCTCAGACCTGTAAGTTAAGGGAATGTAACCTTTTAGAGATGAATCAGCCAACTCAGACCTTCTGTAAACTTTGAGACTGAAGAAATAAAAAGGCAGTGTGGATCCTAACAAAACACACAGAGGAATGGCTGAAGTAACTACTTGCTAATGCTGCTATATAAGAACAGGTTATCCAAAGAATTAGCGTAAGGTATATTTTGAGAAATCATGCTATATGCCAACTTGTGACTCTCAAGTTTGCCATACACATTCAGTCAAACCCCTTCCCTGGAGTCATGAGACAGACATCTCCATTTGGAGCCAAAAATGGCTACTAAGTTTAATGTTCCAATATCACTGCTGGTAATGTCAACAAATGACAGCACAGACCCATACATGCATGAACTGTTTTACAAGCACAATGTTCTTTATTACTGTAATTGTGCTTAGCAGAAATACAAGGCTGAGTTTACTTTCATGATCAGTACTTGTCAGCACTGGGGAGCATAGCCTGGAAAAATAATAGTACAGCAAAATCACATTCTTCTTTTGAATGGGCACTGTACTTGTGGTTCACTTATGGCACTTCTAGAAGACTGGATCCCTATGGCACTTTTAGAAGTGAAGCACAACTGTCTTCTGCAGAGTGGATGAAAGCATGAAAATGTAAGATTCTATTTTAGATGATATGAACATCACAGGTAATCTGAGTATCCTGAAAACAGCATCAATAAATATAATTTAAACACAGCATACCACTTGCACATCTAATAGTCACTTGGAGAATATTTCTGTGCCTTTCCCATACAGAACATTATCATATCATATACATGTTTCTGGTTAGGTAGCTACTACATTACACACCCAAGATTCTGTATTTCAGTGTGCACTAAATCTATTTCTCAATTACATATTTGTAAAGTATTTAGAAGTCATTTGGTATTATTGAATTAGTAACTGTAACCGACATGAACAATAGTCTGCATGAAAATTTTCAATTTTTGGATTCTTGCTTCCAAACTCTGCTTTCTTTCTCTGCTCAAAGCACGCTACCATTTACAGAAGAGATGTGACTATGAATAAGTAAATGCCATTTTGTGAATGTCACTGCAGAAATGCAATAATGTAGTATAGGAGAAGGGATTCCACTCTGAAGCATTTGGAACTTTGGTCTCTTTAAAAAAAAATAACGGAGGAAGAAGCGGACAGAAAGGGATAAGAGCCAGACTCCGTAATTCTCAGCTGTGCCAATGAGCCAGTGAAGTCAGTCTTTAAAGCGGAGACTCATCAAAAGCTCTTTTTTCATTAGAGCTTTGCAGTCTTGGGATGAAAATGTCACTAGTGACTTATAAGAAGCAAAAACCAAATTAAAGGCCAATTTCTTTCCCT
>NW_005054301.1:3789857-3833330 GCF_000277835.1 Geospiza fortis
CCTACCAAATTATTATCTATGAGTGTAAAAGAAAGTACCTAGGCAAGACCAAGGGTGAGACAATTTTATTTGTCTTACTGACAGTGAAAGTCTAATTAGACTGACAAATCTTCTGTGCTATTTTCCTTTGTGATATACACTGTAAGGAAGGATTTAGCCTGGAGCTGCACGTTATGGAAAGACATTAATCAAGATTATTGGACACTCAACAGAGAACACAGTTAGAAGGCTGAAAAGCCTAATGGTTAAAAATAAAGGTGGAGAACCTTATTCCAAGCCATGACAATGGGCTGGACTCTCCATAAAGATAATGGGAAGATCCCCTCTTCTACTCTCTAGAGAGAACAGTCTGCATATAATAAATCATGAACTGTCATTCTATGGCTCCAAGATCATAGCTGAAAACATCCACAAGTAATTTATTCTTGTCACCTACAAGTTATAGTTTGAACAGTTACGTAAGTGTCATTTTCCGCATCTCAAGAAGTTGAGTCATGCCCTGGATATGTAACAGAGCACACAGTTTCTGGCTCCTCATGGAGACCATACCTTCATCTGTCCTCCCAGAAGGGTTCTGATCTCTTTCACAGAGAACTGTTTTGATCTTGGGTCCTCAGCCATCCATGCCATAGGCCAGACTTATTAGGGACCTGCCCTGGGGCCTCCAGGAGATTACTTGGTTCTCCACTTGGATTTGATGAACTGAGTGTGTTTGGAATGAAAGATGTGTATCACAATGAATGATCTCTAGACTAGCTTTAGTAATTAACTTCACACAAATTGTTTGAAAACTGAATGACCCAGCTGGAAACAAAGACAGATTGAGCCACATAAAAGCAAATGGAGAGTCTCCTAAAGAGCTTTGAACAGCGACTCATTAAAGAGAATTCTGACCACTCAAGCAGCTGTCATGGAAGCAGAAGACACAAGAATGAGTGTCACTCTAACCTGTTTTCACAGAGGTCTCCCAAACCAAAAAAATCCCTGAAGTACTTCATTAATAACTGAAGTTGTTTAAATCAGCATATAGGGACAAATAGGGATGCCAGGACCTCTAACTAATGAAGTAACCCTGTGAGGAGCATGACAGCCTTGCAAGATTGCAGTGTGGCTCAGCACAGTGACTCTCATGCAGAAGCAGTCTGCATGGCATCTTACTGTACCACACATTAAAGCTAGCAGTTTGTCTTCAGGCCTTTGTGGCTAATGTGGCAAAGCAGAAGTCTCTGAGAGGATATTATTATCAAAGGAGAGCCTGATGCGTCAGGGGCCTGAGAGGCAGCAAGAAATTAGTACAGCACATGCCACTTCTGAACAGACTGTACTTAAATTCGGGACAAAACCATGTGTGAGAAAGTCCAATCAGTGCTTCTTCTTGTGGCAGCAGAGCACAAGCACCATTTGCAACTCACTGAAACAAACACAAGTCGAAACTTCTTTCTCTCCCTTATTTTCAGTTAGCAAAAGAGTCAGCTCTTACTACTTCCTTCTCTGAATCACAGGAACATTCCCAGCATACAGCCATATATCTCACCTGTTTCTCACTCAAATCCTAGCTGTCCTCCTTTGCCTTGAGTTTTACTGCCTTGCAGAAATTCAGTATAAATTTATAGACATTTTAAATGTTAATTTCAGTGCCACTGGGTATTTCCAGTAATATTTTTCTCTCAATTCCCTTTATATTGGTTATTTGTCCAAAACTATATACCATGTCTGAGATCTTCAAAAGTTGATGCATATCATAGGCCTGAACATGTACTGTGTATTTCTAAACCTCTTCATTTTCCCAGCTGCTTTGATCTAACTGTGCTCTAAAATACTTCTGTCAGTACTCAGACAACCTAACTGCAGGAGGTGTCTTGGTGTGTGTTACAAACAGAAGATATCTTTGCACTTATCATGCTCTTCTGTAGTTTCCTAATGAGTGATGTGTAAATCTAAGTCCTTTGGAAATTCTGCTGCATTTTGTAACACTTTGTGATTACTGACTTGATATTCTGCACAAGGTTTATATGCATTTCAAAAAAGAATAGCTTAAGTTACTTACATATGAAAATGAGTAATAAAAGTAGCACAGATACTCCTAACAGAGTAAGAACAGTAGTTCTTTATCATGATTTGCGCTATTTCACATTAGATGCTTCACTTTTATTTGTATCATGCTAGGTATTTCTACAATTGGCCAGAACCATTCTGTGCCAAGTAAGGTGCGTGTGCAGAATAAAAAGTACATTTTGAACCAAAGGAGTCTGCAATCTTAGCATTAAACAAGATACTACAAATGGATACAGAAACATGGATAATAAAACAATGTGACAACATTGATTGACCTGACAAACAGTTGTCTTAGATCATCATCACCTTAACTTTTTGACTACTTTTTGGCATGCATCATGATGACAAAAAAGTTTCAATGGGACTGGAAAAATAACCTGCTATTGCCTTTTTTATGGTATCAGGAAGCAGAAAGATTCCTATGATCAAATCTAAGAAGTGAACAAAAAGTGCCTGAATCGTGCTGATTGGAATCAGAAGACACTAAACTTTAAACAGCCTTGAAAGCAAAGAATAACTGTTCATTTCTGAGCAGAAAAGAAAAGAGAAATCTGGAACAAGGTAATAACTAACTGTATTTGTATCTCTCATAGCCTTAGGTATTTATATTTTATGTTTCCCAAAGCGTAAACTTGCTCTATTGGATTTTTTCCACCACTTAGATCTAAAATTGTAAGCAGGCTTGATGATGGTGATGTTGTACACAAGCGAGATAAAATAACCTGAAAAACCATGGCTGGAGATACTGCCCAAAGAGGAAAAGACAATTTCTTCTCACTTTCACCACACAGATACTGCAACTTAAGCAGACAGAATCAAATTCCACCAAAAATAAGGAAGAAAGCCAAGCTATCTCTGCTGCAACAGCGATAAAATGGCCCAATATTGAAATGCAGAAAGTTGTAATGGAGGTACATATTGACCTTTATTTTTCTTTCAGCGGGTAGCACGAAGTGTCAAAGAGTTATTGCTTTAATATCAGCTGAGATGAGGCCATTTGTTGTGGTGCATGTGTATCCAGGAAATCGCTGCTCTAACCATGTTTTTAGAAGCACTTTGACACTTTATTAAATCTTCTTGATGCTCTTTCTGCACACAGTGGTCTCTGCAGGCTGAGTGAACTGCCACGTAGGTTAGGCAGGAAGCTTTCAGAAAGAGTTCCTTTTCAGGCAAGCCAGCATAATTTCCAGCTTGACCTAGCCCATAAAGGTCCAGTGCCATTTTCTGTCCACTGGTATAGCTAAACACAGTTCTGCTGCCTTTAAAAATTATAGAGAGCAGGATAAGAACCACAGACTTTATCATTCTGGACATGTAACTGTACAAATATTTTCTCTAAAATTAGAACTAGTCACTGCAGAGAAGGAAATTCTCATAAAGTTTATGACAAACAGTGACCAAACGTGGGGTAATTTCCCCTCATTTAGTTGTAACTTTATAAAATCACCTACTGGGTGTGTGAGGCTAATAATTCAATTAATCCCAGTCATGCTGCCACCTGGATTTACAGAATACCAAAGCGGGCACTGTTAAACCTCAGCTTGGAATCAATTACTCTAATAGTTGTAAATTCCACTGCAGCCAGACATACCTCACAGAACTGCTGTGGTTGGAAGGGACCTCAGGAGGTCATCTAGTCCAAACCTTTGGTGAAGTAGAATAATGCAGAGTCAGCTGTCCAGGACTATGTGCAGATGGCTTTTGAATTTTAACAGCATGGACTCTCCACATACTTTTGGGGCAACCTGCGCCCATGCTCAGTCATCCTCACGTTACAAATGTTTCCCAATGATTAGAGGGAAAGTCCTGTGTTTCAGTTTGTGCCCATTGTCTCTGGTCCTGTCACTGGGCACCACTGTCATCTTTATACTCTTCCTTCAGGCATTTGTACACACAGTTAAGATCCCCCCACGAGCCTTCTCTTTTGCAAGATGAACAGTCCCAGCTCTCAGCCTTTCCTCATACAGGAAATACTCCAGTCCCTTACTCATTTTAGAGACCCTTAGCTAGAGACTCTGGTAGCTCCATCTCTCTAATGATTTCAAAACATGTTTCATTCTAGTTGATAACACAACAACATGATAGCATACTGCTGAAATAAATAATCCACAGCTCAGATTGCTTAGTCACATGATTCTTTGCACAGACAAGGACAGCCAATTGAAGGTGTTTATTTCTAATCAGTACCATATTCTGGCTGCCACAAAAGCAGTTCCAAAACCACTGCATTTTAAGGGTTGAAATAACTACTTTGGCACAACTAAGTCAGATAATCTGAAATTAATTTTTTAGTTAAGAATGATTTTTACCAAATAGATGGGAACTATTCTATGTTGGAACATCTACATTTTGCAAGAAACTGATCTTGATAGCGTTCCTTCAAAATTCTCTGCAGGAAGGCTATAAAAGGGAAATAAAAAATGACTCCAAATGGAAGTAATGCTCCATTGCTTTTCTCCTCATTATGAACTTCACTATTGCAGCAGTTCATCCTGTCATAATAATAAATAACCATACACCCACCTTCCATTAAGCCGCGTAATTCGCTTCAGAATACATTTCCCCACATATGGAACTTTTGAAACATAGTTAAAACCTTGTTCTTGATCACATTGTAACAATCTCACACAAATCAGATTGCACAAGACCGGGAGCAAAATCCATTCCCACTCTTACATGTATGTGCCACAACAATTCAGCCAGCTGTTTGTCCTGCGTCCAATACAGGAGGACAACATTTTTAAAATAAAGAGTTTCATGGAGCATTATTCAGAGAAGACAGCTCCTATGAACTTACAAATGAGCAACAAAACAAATTAAGATCTGAAGGAAATGGAGAGGACTAACTGACTCACCTGGATGCTGGGCGGGGAGCGATTTTTTCGGGTGGTAGTGGTCGCCATCGTGGTTGTGGTTTCCATGACTGTAGTCGACATTTCTGGTGGCACCGATGTTGTGGGCGTTGTTCCCAAGATGGAAGGGACTTCCCCAACGAGTCGGACGCTGCCATTGATTTTAATGTTGGGGTTGTTCTCTGCCGCCATGTTCAGCACTTTCAGGCCATTGTAATAGAGCCCGGAGAGCTGGCCTTGGAAGAGACGCCCTCTGTCCTTCCCTCCTATGGCTATTTGCGCCTGGGTGTTGAAGATCGTTAACTGTCGTCCTAGTGAAGGGGGGTGAATAACATTATTGACAGACATTTCCTTCAGTTTGCATACTACATTGAGCCCTGGCCCGAAGTGATGGACAAAGGAGAAGTAGATTCATTCTTGGGAGTGTATATGATGACTGTAGAGAAACAGTATGGAAGTGTGGTGCCTAAAAGTCACTAATAAGGATGATTAGCCTGGAAGTATGAATACCAAAAACTGAACCTTATACCTCAGCATCCACTCACACATCAAAACTCTGGAGGATCTTTAGAAATCTGTACCTGTTCTTTTAGGATTGGATGAATTCTAAACTACAATTAGAACTTCAATATGTGGCTATTTTTGTAGTATCAATTCAAACTGGAGTACCTGTCAAGCTTTAGCCCATAAATAAACCTCCTTTTGGACTTTTTGGTTAAAGCAGTAGATTAACTCATAAAGCCATTTTTAACAATGCCAAGGTTTCAAGGGTTGGCTCAAAAACAGTAAAACATCAGGTAAAAATGAAGTGATATAAGAATTAAGTAGGAGTGTTATGATAGAATCAGTCATGATCTTTCACCTGCAAACTTTGTCTTGTGAAGGCCTGACAATCTAAACCCAAGAAAGAACACACGCAAACATTTCTGATGTCTCTGAAAAAGCAAAGCTTTTGAAATAGTGAGGATAACAGTGCTTCAGATGGTTAAGCTCCAGAATGCCTTACTCCACTCTACAGACAGTGAAATTCAAATGTAGGCAGGGTTATGTGGTTTAGTTGAGGTCACATCTTGACTGTTAGAAGAGGTCCAATATCATATGTAATAAAAAACCCAATTATTAAAAATAAACCTAGTAACAATTGCCAATTCACCTAGTTCTGCAGGACACTTACATCACATTCAGCCTGGACTGCTCTATAAATACTGTTCATGTCCCAGGCTGCACTAGGTTTACCATGTTAAGAAATAAATTGCTTCATGAAGTGCAAAGGCAGTGCCTATAATTTCACTACTCCTCAAAAGATTAGGGGCATGCCACCTGAAATCTGCTGAATTGGCAGACAACCAGACTGGACATTGCTCAGAAGGGTTATGAATGCAGCTTCAAGTCAATCATTGTTTAAATATCTTGCGCTTTCCCATTTTTATGAAGTTTGATATATGTTTTCCTATCCCAATCCCACTCCCCAGTTTTCATTTGCCACTTTCTGCCTAGTCCAGGCTGATGAGAGGTGCAGAATATCACCATGTAGGAAAGCACAACCTATGATCCACTGCTCATTCCTTCACAGCCAGTGGTTAGAGTAGATCAAAATACACGGGGGAGCTCACCAATTTTGGTCGTCGTGGCAGGTCTCGAAGCCAAGTGGTGATGCGGTGTAGCATCATCTTATGGTGACAGGATGGACCATGGGGAAGAGAATGAGGACAAGAGAAGAAATGTATCTGAAAGTAGTTCCTGTCCCCAAAGAGGGCCCTAGCTAACTAAGCAACAGTATATGGAGAGGTAACACACAGACATGTGGAGGTGGTCTGCACATCCCTTGTGCTACTCACTCTCAGATTTGTAAATGGAAAATCAGGAGTTGGTCAGGGTGGAGTAAGTGCATTGATGAAGAAATGAGAAATAAAAATGGGGGATATCCTTCCCCTGGAAAGTGTTGAAACACCTGATGCGATGTTCTGCATCTCAGGAGGTTTTAAACTTGCCAGAGGCAACATGTGTCTATTAAACATCAAAAAAAATGCACTGAAGCCACACATCCTCAGAATGTAAATAGAGCCTTTACTCTTGTCTATGACAAAACTAGGGCCCAGTAACAACATCTGTTAAGATATTCATCCCTCTCAGCCCAGCTCCTGTCTGAATTAGAGGAAATGGCACTGTACACTGTAGAAGGTCAAACTCCTGTCCCATACCATGTCCTCAGAGCTTGCTTTTCTTTTCTGTCATGCTGTGCTTTGGATTTTATAAGGGATATGCTGTAAGAACCTTACTACACCATTTTCCCTTCTCTAAATATGTTCCCTCCCTCCAGCACTATAGTCCTGTCCATATTGTCCCTTCCCCCAGAAACTCAGACATGTCACTTGCAACTTTTCCCTTCTTCCCACCTCACGCATGATAGAGGTAAAGATGAGTAAAGAAGGGACTTAGGAGTAAAGGGACTTATTTCACTAATCTTGACATGTTATCCCTAAAAACAGATGGGAGATAATGGTCAGTTCCGTTTTCCATTTGCATTTCTGTTTCTTTCTTCCCTTGAACTAATTTAGTATCTTTTTTCATCTCTTGCCAAAGGGAAGAAAGTGGAAGGTGGTAAGAAAGGAAAATTTTTTGCTTTTCCAGGTAGGAGAGCTCCCCAAACAAGGATAGGAGAGGGGTTCTCTCACTTTTACTGGAGGACTATGACTCAGCTCAAGATATCAACTATTCTAACCCAAGCTCATAGCATAGTTTTACATGTCAGATCTCGCATTATTTGCAAGAAGGAAGAGTAAGTATATTAAGCCTGAAAAAAGAGACCATGTCTCCAATTCTGGGCCTTCATCTGCATCTTCTAATGTTGAAAGAAAGTGTACACCAAGGAGGTGACCCTTTTCCAGCAAAAATAAAAAAAAAAAAGAAATTTGATTGTGTATTTTGGAGTCTTCACTGTTAAATGGTTTTCCAGATCAGGATTCATGCATTTCACCATATGGTTAATGCTAGAAACCACACTGAAAATGTGTTTGCTAAAAGAACAATCACTTGTTGCAGTCACTTACTACTTGAAATTCCTCATTCTTTGCTCTAAGACGGTGTGCATGTGCTTGGTAAAGACACCAGGGAAATGAACATGGAATGAGAGAAATCTTTGGAGAGAATATGCATTTTGCCACCATATGTCTCTTCTGATCATTCTTTGAATGGAATTTAGCTGAAGCCTTTTACTTCCCCCAAGTAAAATTTATCTGGCCACTGGATTTCATTGATGAACTATTTATATTAGTAAATTCTACTAGGTGTGTAATTCAATTCTGCAGTCCTTTTTTTTCCACAGAGAACTCTTCCTACTGCTATATTAGTGTCATACTAAAGAAAAATAATGAGGTGTTTTGTAAGCATTCTGAATAGTTCAGACTCTTGTTTCTTTGCTCTCTCATTGTCTTCTTCATTTGGAAAATGGAATTCTAATTAAAAATACCACAGAGAAATCTGAAGTGCAACTTTGCCGTAGCACTAGAAGAGATTTTGGGCCTGATTTTGCAAATCCTAATTCATATTAATAGTACTTGCTTCAAATGTACAGCCACTTACATCAAGGAGACTTTACAGGTAAGAGAGATTTGAATAATTAAGTACTTCTGGGATCAATCCTTTTGATGAGATGCTTCTGGGTCTTTATTAGCTCATCCAATTGCAGAACAGGTAGCATCTGTGCCTTAGCAGACACCAAGTATTCTGCTAAGGAAATCTGCTGGATTTATAACTACTGAAGTTGAACAATTTAAGACTAACTCTTCTTTTTATATTCACATACATAATCTCAATGAAGTTAATAGCATTTAATATTTTGCTTATTACTCATGCAATTCCAGACTGTAAACCTGGGCTCTTAAAATTATTTTAAACTAATTTATAGAATTTAAAAACCCTTCAAAGCCAATGTGATGCCCCTTCAGAAAGATAATGCGTTATATTTGTTTTCCAAGAATGACTTATTTCATTATCATGAATAACATAGCAGTAACAAAGGAAAACCAAATCACAGCATTCAAAAATGTCAGTCAAAAAGTGTTTCATCTTACCTCACCTAAGCCAAGAACTCACATGGGCAAGACAGCTATTCTATATGCTGACTCTTTGATGAATCTATTCCTCCCTCCATCAGTTTGTCTCGCTCCATTTTGATAGGAAGTTACCCTTTCACTCACCATTTTTATAAAGTCTTCTGACAGAAGGTTTCCATGTTACATTAATTGTTAGATGGATGACCAGATGGATGAGCAGGCTGGTGAACAGCTACATAAATTACTCACTGTTATATTTTTTAAATTTGAGTGATACCTGAATTGCTGAAAATGTCTGTCTACTTTGGAATGAACTAACCAAGTTACATTGTCTCAGGGGCTACACTGCACAATGTAATTCCCTGACACATAATGGAAAGACTGAATTTCCTTTCACTTTAGTAAAAACATAGCCCTATCCTTCTAGCCTGACCACATCCAGTGCTTTGAGAGCACCGGAAGACTCAAATAGTGTCTCTTTTAGACTCTAGTGCATGCGTGATTGTCTTTTAACAAAGCATCAATATCCACAAAAGGTAGACTTCAGTTCAAAACTTCAGGATGGATTACAAATGAAAGTCTTGGCATGCTTTTAAGCTTAAACTTGAAGAAGCTGCGACATAAAGTAAAAGATTTGGTGGAAAACCAAAAATGAACAAAACAAAATACCAACAAACCCACAACCAAACCAAATGAAAAAAAAATGGGTTTCTCAAGCACATGAATTGCATCAAGGAATTAGACATGCATCTGTTTTAACAAAATTGAGGCAATCATTGTCTTTAGTGTTAAAGGGACTTTAGCAATTCAGACTTACCAAAATTATTCTCTTTTTAGTGTTAAACTTTATTTATCTATTTTAGTTTGATCTTGTAAATTAATAGGGCAACCCACTGAGACTCAATAGCATTTTCTGTTTATTGTTATCTTCAAATTTATTTATAATTTAGCTGAATTAACTGTGTATGACATACTGGTGGTAAAAAACCAATTCTGTTTTGGTTACACAAATATTTTTGCCTTATTTTCATTAATACTTTAGCTTTAGTTTTAAACATTACACCTTTGTAGACCAAACCTGAAAAGTGAGCAACACTACTAGCTCTCGTTAATAGGAGTTAATAGGAACTGAGTGTGCACAACACTTTTCAGGATCAGGCCCTCCACATGAAAATATTTTGACTGGATTTAGCCACATCCTTCCTGACCTTAATTCATACTGGATAAATCAATTTGTTAATTCAGCTGAGGTTAGAAATTTGAAACAGAACATAAATTATATTTTTCCAGTCCTACAAGAGATTGCGTTTCCTTCCTGGAAAATGCGTTAACTATAGTCTAAATCAGCACAGAAAATGCAAAACCTGAGTTCAAAGGTCACCCCCTTTTATTACCTGTATTTTCATAAATGGAAACAAGAGAAGATTGTGTTCTGCTTTGTCTAGATTTCAAGGCAAGGAGTTAGTTACAGGGCTTTTGTTTATTAATACCACATTTACTAATAGAGGGAGAAAATCTGGCTGACATTAACTCCACTGTATTACCAAGAGCCTAGTTCATGCCCTACTGAAATCAGCAAGTTATTCTGTTACCTTCAACAGGCTTTAAAGTGGGTTCTACATCCAAGATATTTTATTTTTCTGTCTCCAAATTCCTTACCAAAAAAAAAAAAAATTACTGTTCTGACACAAGTCCCATTTCAAAAGGTCATGGACTGTATGCAGAACTTTCACTCAAGCCATCTGGACTTATTCATGTTAACAAGTTTTTTTGTTGAACTGAGGCCAATTACTCCAGGCAAACCCACAAAATTAAGTGGCACTGCCTTAGACTAAGAATTTGATCCATATTTTAGACAAATAACATTTGACTGTTCAACCTGTACTCCAGACATAGCATAAAAGCAACAGAACAATAATTTTCTCTGTCTCCCTCTCTGTAATTTAAATGAAAATGTTAAAAAATGTTTTCTTTACAACATTTTTTTAAAATAATTTAATTATATTAATACAAGTAGGAAACACATAGCTATAGTGGCTAATCAGACTCATGAGAAAAATCAACTTAAAGGAAGTGGTTTAACAAGTAGATTTGAAAATCTTTTAAGAAAACTTCAATAAAAAAGATATAAATGTAGCTCAAGCCCAAATTAAAATAGGAAAATCATGCAGTGGTTAAATTGCCATAATACATGTTGTTGCTCTTCACTCTTCTTCATTTGGCTTTTTTTTTTAGAAATCATCTCCTGAATTTTTGCTTGTTTGTCATTGCTATTACAGCAAGCTTAGAATTTCGTCCCTTTAACTGCATTTTAATAGCAATGTATTATAGCATGATTTATCAACATATGGCAGGTGGAAGCTGACACAAATTATAATGAAAATTAAAACACTCATTTATGCAGCAGGCGATTATCATTTAAGAAACATTTATTTGCAGGCTTTAAAAATGAGAGTTTAGAACCAAATGGGTTTAAAATGAAAGTTTTAATGACTGTTACCTTTTTCCTGCAGCCACTCCTCTACAGGCCGGTTATATTTGAAGGGGATTTTCTGTTTTACCATTTGGAACCGTTCACTATCAGTGTTGCCTTTAAAGTTTAAAAAACAGCTTAAAAACAATCTGTAAAGTCAATGAAATAGTTAAAACATCCTAGATTTTTTGGTTTTTTTATGACCTTATTTAGCTATAGATAAATAAGTGTGCACGTGTGAACATATATATATATTTGAAAAGAGAGAGATTTATCTTTAGTAGAGTGGAGAATAGTTATACATCCAATTGCCTGAGGTTCTGGAAGGTCAAAGAAATTAAAGCCTACCAAAAAAAAAAAACAAAAAACCAACTCAGATTCTCCTCAGAGTATTTGTTTATCCAAATTGGTTAGAAGGCATGTGCAATTTGTCTGCAATGTGAGACCTTGTGTGAACTCAGTGCCATGAGTTAAAACATTCTGATCAGACTCTGGATCTGATTGCATATGGACATGGCACAATATGTCAGTCACATAAACACACATTAGTAATTTGAAAAACCTTCTTGCACTGGTAAAAAACACGTGTTAGGACTAGAAACCCAGTAAACAGGAAAAAAAGAAAGGAAGAAAATATAAGAAATTGAAGCCAAAGTATCTAATAGAATTAGTTTAAAAAAAAAAAATCCAAACACATAAGAATGGAAAGATAAACAGAAAAAAAGAGAAGTAAAATTTAAAAAGAGGAAGAACTGTTAATTAAGGATACATGAAAACTTCTGTTCAGTTACCAAAGACTTGGGCCTGTTGCCAGAATAAAACAAATGCTTAGAAACTAATTTAAATAAAAGCAGAAAAAATTAGCCAAAATGTAAATTCCGGCAATTACAGTTCCATTGTTCCATGTTGATGGATAATAGAGTCATCCTACTCATTACTTGCATAGCACAGAGAGGATTCACACAAAGCCTCTGTCCAAATTCCCTAGCTACTGGAAAATTGCACAGGTCAGATGGAACCTCTAGTAGAAAGGAGCAGCTCAGTTTGATGGTGCTAGGAAAGACAGTGAACAAGTGCCATCATTCTGCTTTTTCATCTTCTTCAGCTAGAGCAATTTTCTGATTAATTCTAATTTTTGTTTCAAGTATTATTTTTACAAAAACTCTTCAGACAGGCATAAGAGAAGTCCTTTTTTTACATGTGACATTATAATATTGTAGAAAAAGGATTAAGCCCACAACTTACTGAAGCAATGCTACCATAAGCAGAAGTTCAGTAGATCAGTTGTGCTCCAGTATGTGTTTTGAATAAATGGTGGTCAAAGTCAGCAACTGCTCTGCACAATTTGCAGTATTGCCTTTAAAGTCATATATATAAATATCCTAATGGGGCTTCATATTTATTTGACTTTCTGAAACAGATGCTGTAATCTTTTTTCAATATAAAGGGATGCCAATGATAAAAAGCGTAATTAAATAATATAAGTCCAGCCAGTTGAGAGCAGACACTGTCATACTGCAGGGAATATGACTGGTGAATCTCATGTGTTTGATCATCCTCACTACATAGCTGTTGCTCAGAAATGCTGCCCGTGAGTGTGAGGTACCTGCTGACCACAGCTGGGCTCTCCAGCAGCACCTTGGGACTGCTGACTTTCTGCTGCAGGTAAGAAGCACTAGAGCAACACACCAGATATAGTCCCACAAGGATTCATATTACCTAACCTTAAGGAGTATTTGTAAAAATCATCATCTATATTACTGTAAGCTCAGCTGTAAGGAAAGCAGCAATTTGCATTTGGGTTAGTATCTCAACTATAATGATGAACATTTAGGAGCCTTGCTGTTTATTTGGGGTACATGGTAAAAAAGAAGCAAAAGCATTAAATAACAACTTTACTGGCCCAATTGCTTACTACCTTCCTGAAAAGTCAGATGACTTTTTACCTTCCATATTATATATTAATTGTGGGAAACTTCTATTCCCCCTTGCAGAAATATCTAATTAAGCACCATCTGACACACATTATTGCTCCATTTTCTCTGTTGCACCTCAGGTGCCTGCCATATACACTTGGTTACTCAGATAAACTAAAAGGAAAAGATAAAATTGAAAATACTCTCTGAGTCATCTGTCAAGTCATATTTAACAAAGTACTGTGGTGACTTGGAGTCACACACAGACATGAAGTTACATTTAAGTACATTCCCACCTCTCATAATTCATATGAGCATCACCAAAAAGTCAATTTTATACTTCTATGAATACGTATTCCTAAAATTTGAACCATGTTCAATCCAGGAACGAAGAAAAAACTGATAAAGAGGAGCTGAGTTAATATAAACAACAAAAACAAAGAAAACACTCTACCTAAAGCTAAAGAGACAGTAATATTAACAAAACAATTATATTTGATCTGTTTATTAATAAGAAACTGAAATGACAGTTTCTTTTCCTGCAAATTCTGCCACTCATTTAAGCCTAGGGGCAGCTTACAGGACAGGGAAGCAGATCCATTGGTCTGGGGAGAATAGAAGCAAAATTAAGTCAAGCTCACTACAAAACCAATTTATTTTTTAAGATCAGTTAGCAAGACATTCAGCTTAGGTCTTTTCTCAACACACTAATCTATGCCTACGAAAATAGATAAAATCGCATAAATGCAATCATAAAAATTCTGCATCTCCTTTAGGATTTTTTTTGTTTAGTTGCAGTGTGCCTATTTTTTTTTTTTTTTTGCATTCTCAGGGGGCATTTCAATGGCACTTAAAGACCTAAATTTCTCTCTCAACTCAAACTTGAACACTTACAAAGAGATTGCTACTGCATCTATATTGCATGTGATAGTGACAGACACAGTTTTGATAGAAATGGGGGTTATTCCCCACTTTATAGAGTACATTTTGAGCTAGGACTGGTTACATGAGTGCATTGATAATATAACGTTGATGGGCAGGCACATTTTCTGTAGCCCCAAAGAAATTCTCTAACACTATTTACGAGCAACAAGAAGCTCCACTGTCTTCATCCATATCAGTATGCACATAAGTAACCTTTTACTGCTGGAAATAAGGTCTTTTTCAGAATGAAGACAGTTCAGAGGAACACTAGAGTCAGCCAGGGGCTGGCATGGGCTGTTTCTTCCTCTATGTGAAAGGCTGACTGTAGAAAAGAAAAAAACGTGGTGAATTGAAACTCCTCAGAAACAGGGTGTCTGACAAGAACAGGCCAACAAGACTGAGGTAAAAAAAGAGAGTGGGAGAATCAAAAAAAGACATGATGATGAAAAATGGGTTTCTTTTAGTTCTAGACCTTCAAGAAAGCCAGAAAGGACAACTATTCCCCACCATATCTTTAAGATCTTTTTTTAAAATCAGGTTTAATTTAATTTTATTATGTTGTTATTATGCAGATATATTCAGCGAGATTAAAATACATATAAAAATCATACCTTTAAAAGCAATGAAAAATTGAAGGGCATTAGAAAATTCAAGTAGGTTTATGTTGCAACGTTAGCATCTGATCTATTATTTTTTGGTTTGTTTTTAAATTTTATTTCAGACATAAGTAAGAACGATTTTTAAAAACATGTGCATGAGAATGTGTTTACTCATATACCCAATTACAACAGTGAGATAAAGAACAACCTTTTAATCGTTAAGTACTCGGAATAGCCATTAAATATAACCAATAGAACCACACAATTATTAAATTAATACTGACTTGGAGTTTTGCTTTAGAAATAAACACAACATTTGATATGAGAGCTCAAAAAGGAAATATCATGGGTTGCAACACGAAGTAACAGAAGTTTGGCATGAAGAAAGCTTATTGAACCTCTGACAGCTGAGGCATGATATGATTAAAGATGTTTCTCGTCCATCTTCATACACAGAAATTTTAACAATCCATCTGTGACCTCAATGAAATTTCTTTCTATAGTTGAATGATACAAACATTCAAACAACCCCTTCACGTAGCTAATACAGATTCTCTCTTTTTTTCCTTTTGAGTCCAGATTTGATTCCAGGCTGTTTTTCAGAATAGAATACACAGGATAGAGTGATTCAAATTTTCAGAAAATACTCCTAATCACAGAATTCTTCTGCATTCAGAATCAATGTGGGTCTCAAAGGTCGCAGGATATACTTTTTTATAGTAAAATTGTGTTGATTGGTTTTGCCACTTGTGATTTACTAAATATTTTCCTCCCGTAGATTCTAACTGCTTAAGTGATTCAAGTACCAATAGGAAAGGCTCATTTTAATTACGTTTCCTCTTTTTTCCTTCAACCACATAATAAATTCCTGTATAGCAATATGCCTTAGATCTGCTTAACAACTTAGCTTCTTCTAAAGAACTATGCCTCATAAACACATTATTTTGCCTATTTTTATTCCTTTTTCATGTAAAAATTCTAAAGCCACCTGTGAAGACTAGGATTAAAAGAAGTCTTGTGTCCCATTTAGGACTTATACGCACAATTACTAGAAATTCTGCTGCATCTCCTAAGTTTTTCAACAAACTGATAAGCAATCAGACTTTTATGACCTCAAGGATTTTAACAGTAACATCTTGAAATCTTCTAGATTCTTGATTCTTGGTTAACCTGAATATTCTAAATATTTCAAATACCATGGACATTGCTAAGGACCAAGTACTTTGAGAAGGAATATGGCAGAAGTGCTCTATGTTTTTTGGGTTTTCTTGGATTGTCCCTCTTTTTCCAAAGGAAATGTGAAATCCAGTCATAAAAATAAGAGCCTACTGGTTAAATATGATCAGTTGCTGGCACTGTGTCTTTTTTCTGAAGCCCTTGGTATCCCTGCTCTACAGACTATACTGATAAATAGATCAGATTCACCTTGAACTTCAGCTTTTGATAATCTTCAATTTAGACCAAACTAAAATGGGGGAAAAAAATCAAACTAATTTGCTTGTGCCAATCACTACTGGCAGTTCCCACAGGAAATATTTTTTATGCAGTGCAAGAGTCCAAGGGACACAGTTTAAATTTGCTCATGGACAAAGCAGAATTTTCTTCCAAAACCCTTCAGTGCTGGAAGATGTTGTTCTTTTCTGCTGATAGTTCCTTTAACAAAACAAGCAACCTTTATTGCATTAAGCTTATTTCTAAACCAAAATGGAATCTTAAGCCAAAGAAATTACAAGAACAATTGAAGCTCTGAAAAATCTTGCTTCTTGGCCTAGACCAATCATAATGATTTACTACCTCTTAGGTGTGAAAGAGAAAAACAGAAAGGTTCCAGCAAATTGCACCAAGCAGAAGGAAAGTACTTGCTTTTAGGTAGAATATTAATCCATCCTGATGTGTTGTCAAATCTGTGAATATGCTGAAAAGAATACCACAAGAAAACACACATCTGATCTAAATTACTGTCAAAGGCTGTTCTATGAAGCAGAATTTTCTTCATTGCTTCTAAGTCTCTAAAAAGAATGAGACATTTTATCTAATGAGCAGTTATTAAGTGAAAGATGCTACAGTGATACTAATGATTTAAAGAAACATCTTGAGATCAGTGTTCAAGCTTTAAAATGTTTCCACCATTTCCCCTTTGTTGTAGATGGAATATCAGTAGGAAAAGAGCTTGTTAATGCCTAGTGTTTGATAGCTCAGTTCACCCAGCAGCCTGTAATGCCAGATCCCTTTGAGTTTTTACGGATGCCCATAATCTCACTAAGATTTACACACACTTAATTGACATCATCATGGGAGAGAAGCAGTCTGCTACAGCATGAAAAGTGTCTATTTGATGGGTAAATGCTCTACTAACATAAATTAATTCAGTTCAATTCAACTCCAAAACTCTCCTAGGGCTGATGCTGTGTGCCCTGGAAAAGGAGACTTGCATGCATCATGGAGAAGCTGCCATTTCCCCTCTGATAAAGGGAACAAAAGCTTCCCAAGTGTGCTTGTGATTGGCACAGACTGAGTCTCTTTAACCATTTCTGTTTTCAGGCAGCTGCACTTAAAAACTTACACGATACTGAATTGCTCCATTTTCACATTTCCTTGAGTACATATTTTGTTTTAAATACTACAAAGTACAACCACTATTTGTTCATAGCTTGTATGCAATTAGATAACTGACAAAAGTCTATTAGTAAAGGATTGGAATCTATTTTTAAGACTAGACCTTCCTCCATACATCAAAAAGGAATAACAACACTTACAATGAAGTTTTACCATCAGGTCTGTTTATGTATAGATGTTTATTTTGTTGTGTTACTGTAAGACCATATTGTGGTTTATGTTATATAACATAGAGAATGGTTGCACTAAAATCCAAACAAGGAAAAAAATCTCTACTTACAATGGCTTTAGAAAACCCTTGAAAAATGTCCAAACCTGAAACCACAGATGTGGCTTATACAAAAATGAGACAGGATGGCCATGCTAAACAAAATAATTACAAGGCAGATGATCTGGAATCTTTCTATCACAAGCTGTCCCTCTAAAAATTCTTGTAAACCTTCAGTTTTGCCTTGTATAAAAGGAGAGCTATAGAAAATTAATTACAGTTTGGGATTTAATTTCATTTTAGTGAATTGAAAAATAGACAAGTCTTAACATCGTTTAGCTTTGCTTCAGTTCTTGGATATTATATTCTTCCCCTGCCTTCACTGTTCAATAAAGTTGCATCTTTTGCTACTGAATTCTCATTTTATTACTTGTCCTCATTTTCCCCTTAGTCCTAGATGCCCTTGACTTTATCTTCAATTCCCTCTGTTCACATTGTTTGCTGGGAGCAACACCTTTTATTCTGTTCATCTCGCTATGCACTGGAGTTTAAAGCTGACCTTCACACTGCAACCCTCCTCAGCTCACTGCCCTCATGTCAAGAGACAACAACGTCTTGGTAATGTAAGTACTAAAAATATGAGAAAGAATTAGCAAGCAAGACTCCAACACTAAAAATTATTCAGGCAGCTGGAGCTGTTTCTAAGTCTCGACTACCTCGACCAAAACTTTACAACACCACCATTCCCTATTTAATCTGATCTTTTTTGGCCTAAAAAACTTGAGGTTCTAATTTAAAGTAAAGCACCATTCAGGCCAAAATCATTGGGAAATTCAGAAGCAAACTAAGAGATAGGAGTTTAAATGTCTGTGCAGGAGGTATAGCTAATGTGGACTACAGTGACACTAATAAGACTAAGAAAGACTTGAAGAAGTCATCTAATTCAATGCTCTGCCCCAGGACAAGATCAGTAACATTTCAACCTCTCTTAGATTAGTCTTTCAATCCTGTTTTGGATGACTGAGAAAATAAGTGCCTTACCTTTGATAATCTAACACAGAAGCACAATAGGAGCAAAACGAAAGAAAACTCAGACTAGCAAAGGTGGAAGAAGGTTAATCAAACCTTTTCAAGCATCCAGAAGAAAAGAAAGATTGTCAAAAATATGACTCAAGTCCTATTTTATATGTGCACATTATGCTGAATCACTTCAGCCCTGTAGAAGTTGAGGCCATGGGCATGAAATAAAAGCAGTCTGCTTTAGTTCTCATTTGAGTTATGTTGGAAAATTGAACTAGTGTACAGTGCAGAGAAAGCAGTTACCAGTTCAACCTTTGTAAAAATAAGAAACAATTTGGGTGCCTACATTACTAGATGTTTGAAATGTTTTGTAAGGAATGTGTAAATTACTGTGTTTTTTCACTGACCAGACCCAAATTGAGCCCAATGTCAGGCAGCCAAGGCTGAAGTGTCTATTAAAGAAAAACTGAAACTACATATTGATCTTTCCATTTTAAGCAAGGAAAAAAAATCATTTTGGAGGAAGAAATCAGAGATTGGAATAAAATACACTGCTATTATCCCCACATCCCACATTTTGATTCCCTTGTGAAAGGTCAGGGTGTGATTTGTGTTGCCCAGTGGGAAGAAGCAGCAATAATCAAATACCAAAAGCATTTTATTTCTATTGACACGTTAAATTCTATTAACTCTCATTTATCTAGAGGTTGTTTATCTGTTTTGTGCATTAGGCAAAGTCAGGACATAGAAACACTAATATAATTTACATATTTGAGGTGAGGCATTGGAGCTACATGAGTGTAGCTATTTTGCTTCCAGGAGAAATGCGAGACTGAAAACAGCTCAGTTGCCTTTGGAGGGTGCATGATCTAAGGTAAGAAAACTTGTGGCTTCTTGAAGGGTCAATGGCTCACTACCACAACCCTGCAAACAAGAGCAGTTCAGTTCCAGCAGAGCTGAAGTCTCTGCCTTGGTGCTGGTAGCTGGATTGGCTCCATTAGAAACCTTCAGATGTTTCTGAATCTCATTTCCCTGTGCACATATTATTAGGGAGATAATATGGGGAGTTAAATGTACAAATAGAGAGAGCATGTGCAGTCCTTTCCCATAAATACAGTGCTACTGTAGGGAAGCTGCTCAGTCAGTAACAATAACGAGACTAATGCCTGTAAGACCCTTAGTCAAATGTCACTGATGAGGACTGGAAAGCTAACCAGTTAAAAATGACCAAATGGCAAAACTCTATGGAAGTGGCAAGTTCTCTAGAATGAGTGCCAGGAAATAATTAAAAGCATGTAAGAAACTGATGAAAGAAGAAATTTATTAAGAAGCGCTTCCTATCGAGATTGCATATTAGACAGTGCTACAGTATCCTCAGGGAAATTCTTGAATTATTTAAAATTTTCCTTGAAAAAGCAGTGGGGCATATCAGTTTATTACAGAATGGAATAAATGAGACCAAACAGGCCTTTCCCATTTCTAATTGCTACAAATCACTAAATCAATTCTTCTGTTTGCATCAATTTAGAAAAAGGAAAATTCTAGGATTCTGTAGCAACCCAATGAGTCTTCTCAAAGACAGATGCTATTTGCCAAGCTGTGCCATGACCAAGAGCAGCAGGTACTCAGTAAGTAGCAAAGATGTAAATTCATTGACCCAGTAGGATTTCCATGCTCAGTGAATTGTAGAATATTTTCTATTTAAGTCACCAAAGATAAGGTAAATTGGAGCTTTATCCTTAGTTTACTGATGGGAAAAACCAAGCTGCAGAGTGGTAAAAGCATTACCCAAGATCACAGAGAAAGGCATCTCTGAACACAAGGCTGGGATTCATGAAGTTCTGACTCCTAGTTCCATGACTGGCCCCTCTCATTTCTGACCACCCTTTCACACAGCTGGTTTACTTCAGATTGTAGCAAAGGATTTTAATGACTTCATGCTTTCCAGTGCCTTTAGCAAGCAGTGAAAAGGCTGATGTGGATGCATAAACCCCTTCTGTCACTGCATGTCAGCACGTCAACCTGGGATTACAGCTGGCACTGTTTTTTCTGCAGGCAATGCGATCAGAAAAGCACAAAGTTGTTCAAGCCTGTGATCCCTCAGGACAGATGTTTGTTTGCTCATTCTTACTGTGCACACATGTGTGTTTATGAGAGAGAGACAGGGACAGAAGGAGAGTTAGGGAGAGGGAGGGAGATAGAGAAGAAATAAAACATAAAAACTCTGTTTGATCAGGAGACCTGAAATATAACTAACCCAGGAGAGAAAGGTAAATATATTCATGTCTGGGAACTCACTGCACTGTGCTGTACAGCAGGATTCTATTTAGTCTGAGTCTCCATCTGAGAAATATTTATCCATCCTTCTCTGCACTACTTTATACAGCTACATTTGATGTACCATCAAATGGCTGAAGCAATAGCAATTGGTTGGATGCGGCTTTGAGCAATGTGTTCTAGTGGAAGGTGTCCCCACCATGGCAGGGAGTTTGGAACTAGATGATCCTAAAGATCCTTTCTAACCCAAGTTCTTCTATGGTTCTAATTAATCTTATGCCAGCAAAGGATAAATTTACCAGAAATCATTGTTGATAATGTTTATGCTTGGTGTTTGGACCTCATACAATCATGAAGCAATGGACACCAACAGATGAGAACAGCTCAAAATATCTGAGCATTCAGTCAGGATTCACATGCCTGTGTGAACAGCTGTATACTTGGGCATGGAATTGCTGGAATGTATACCTATATCTCTTAGCATGTAACTACTATTCATGGAAAATGGCTGGATGTCAAAGAAATACAGGGAAAACCACATGGATTGTATTTGTTTTGCACCATAGTATCTCAGGAACTGGGACTCAAAGGCCTGTTGCAAGTATATGAATGCAATGCCAATACTTAGGGATATTCCAAGGTTCTTAAATCAGATGCCAGGTGAGAACAATTAGGCAGAAAGATCCATCAATGCCCTATGGATACTGTATCTTGGAATATTTTAAGTGATCATTCTGACATAGAGCAAATCTAGGACTGGGAAATCATAAAGCTCATCTCTTCCCGAGTTTCAGTTTATGCTGTACTGCCATTGTCAAAGGTTAATACAACTTTTCCTAGGCATTCACCTGTGCTGCAAGAATTTATCTTACAAAGAATCCTAATCAATAGAACTAAGCTAAGAGGAAAGAACTGAGATTTGAGAATCAATACCATCAATGGAAAAAGAATCAGAAAAATAGAGGAAAAATTAGAGATGCCACTAAACTACCAAGGTTTGTTAGGGTTTAAATTTGGCTGAGCAATGGGGTCACAGTGCAGCAGAGTAACTTCTCCAGCTGCAGAAGAAGTGGGAGTATTTCCACACAATCATGTCTTTCTGAATAAATTAATGAGGGGAAAACAAGGAAACATTTGCTTTTCAACTGAGAAATACAAATGTAATTGCTGTAGATATGATACAAACACATACAGCTTATTTGACTTCATATTTCAGATCACAAACTAAATGCAGAAGTAGGGCAATATTTTTTTAGGAGGACATCTTTTGGGGCATATTTTTGTTGTTGCCATGGTGTGTTACTGTAATTCTCTGGAGCATCAGGCACTTGACAGGTCGCAGACTCAATAAGCTTGATTAGATGAACAATCAGGCTCTGGGAAGACAGAAGACAATTCCAAATCCAGGACCATTGGAAAGAAGTGTCATTTTGACCATTAAAGCAAATTTTCTTCAAAAGTATTTGGAATTCATCTGCAGATTTGACATACTGGACATCTAGTCTGATGCAGTAAGATGTAAGAGTGTTGCTACGCTAATTCAGCTAACAGCTGAATATACAATACAAATAATACATATCTCTGGTTTTTTGGACAGCACCAAAAAACTTTTGCTCAAACCATCCATACTTTCTGTTAATATTTTTTTTATCTAGGCTATAAACTAGATAAATATTTTGGCTAAATTAAAACTAGTATTGCCTCTAACATGTATTTGCATATTAGAAGAACCTTTTATGTGATTGTTATGTAGCAGTAATAAAGACTGCTACAGAAGAATACTTCTTACTCCTCTCCCCTCTCACTCAAGGCCTATCAGTGGGATCCTGGCTGGGAATTAGATGGTCATGGCAACTTGCATGAAGATACTTTTCTATATTTACTTCCTTCCTTAGGTAAACTCCTTCTTTCAACCCTATTGCTGTTAAATCATACTGTGCTGCTTGTTCTGTTTCATTACCTTACATGTCTTCATAAAGACCCATGCATTTCCCTCTTTCTTGATGCCAAGCTGACAAATTCCAGCACTTGATAGACTGCCACTCACATGGGCTTGAGGTACTTGGTGAAGTTAAAACTACATCTCACTCAGACTGAATGCAGTGTATTGCAAGAGCTCAGATCAGTTTTATGAAACAAAAAAGGAGCAATGGATACTGGAAGCTGCAATATAACCACCTTTTTGTTTGATTGTTTTCTGTCTTTTCTCTCTTCTGTCCTCAAAACTAGAATTTGGAAGACAGAAAGTCCTTACAACACTTTCATGAAACTCTTTGAGAATGGAGCAAATCAGAAATAAACCACAGCTTCATTTTTTCTGTGGAAAAGCAAAATACAAAGTACGCGGTAGTTAAACTCTAAGCGTAGCGGCAACATTTATGTAACTTTTATATCATGTCAGATCCTATCCCATCATCCAGTATGGAAACACATGCATTAACATGAGGTTTTTTGCACAAATTTCAAAGTATGTTTGTTTGTTGATGACTTCATCAACAAGTCTTATATGTTTTATATGTCATTGGATACAGGGGAACAAAACTTGAGTGTTCATATCAGGTAGCCATATTTATCAGTTTTCCAACCCTAAAAATATATTATAGATGCTATGGCCCTCCAGTGACAAGCTACAATCAACTCTTGATTTCATCAACTTGTCATGCTTTAATCATCCCTCTTGGCAGATCTTTCAACATATGTTGCAGTACTGCCTTCAAAATGTGCTTCTCCAATTCTGTTTTATTAACCCTGTCTTTTTATATGTTTTAGGCTCATTATGAAATGCAGTAAATCTGTCAAAGGCACTTTATATGCTGTCTCCAATTCATGCTGATAGGAAGCATCTGAGAGCTCATTTAAGCCCCACAAAATGAGTACAATATGAAAAGTCAAAATCCACAACAAAGTATGTGACAAGAACCCTGGTGATCACATTTAGCCTACAGGGCTAATCAAAAAATCAGTTCTCTTGTTCCTTACTCATTTCCCACTCAGAAGGACATTTGGATAGGAAAACATTAAGACCACAGTGGGATCTGGTAGCACCAAGAAAAAAAATCCCTTCAGCATGCAGATCAAGAAACACATTAATGATTCCAAGTCATCCAGCACAAGATCCATTTTCATGAAGACAACTGGGTTCAGCCAAACTTCTTACTATAACCTTGGTTTCAGAAGCAAGGTTTCAGAAATGAAAAGGAGATCATAACAGCCTCAAGTCTGAGGGAAGGAAAAGATTGCTACAGGGACACAAGAAGGCAGAAGCCAAAGTTTTTGTGGGGAGTTGAAGGGTAGAAAAAAGACGAAATGACATGTCAAAGTCATTCTGCAAGACAGAATGAATTTGGGGGAGAAGGACCCAGGCTCTAAACAGCACAGAGAACTAGAAATTTCCTCTAAGGATCCATTACTGAACATCTGTAAATCACTGATGTGGTGCAATATGAGCCATGTAGAGGTACTGTGCAGGGATAAGTACAAACTTAGAAAGAACTTGTTGCAATGACTCAAACATCTCAGTGAGTTCTGCTTTTGAGTTTTCCTTGTTAATTCCACAATCAGCATTAGACTTTGCGTCACTGAGCTCACAAGAACTAATAATCACAACACTGTATATTATTTACAATATCAGTGGACATGTCAGCTGAAGAAAGGACACGTAGTCTTTTCCTAATTTCCCCAGTGATGCTACTATTAGACCATCTAAACTTACTTTCCTTTTCTTGTCTAATGCATTGTAAATTAAATAAAGCAAAGTTGGAAGAGGTAATATCCCATTGATAACAGTTAAAAACAGACAAGCTCTCAGAAACAGAAGGTGCAAAAAAATTACAGAAGTAGAAAAATATAATGCCACTGATTAAAAAAAAGCCTACCATGAAGAACTTATATATCCTGAAATGAGGCTGATTTTTTCAACTATATTAGGTTGACTCATAAAAACTATTAACCTTCAGTAATTATGCCTATATAAGTGAAAACTAATACAGACATCACACACTATTTCTCCACAGTTAAGGCACTCCTATTTTCTAGGTTGGTCAGCAGGTACCAAAACAGAGCACAGAGAAGTCAGCTCAGTCCCCTGCTTCCGTCTTGGGAAATCTACTGTCTCCCCATGTTCAACAATAAAGCCAGTGAGATGAACTCTAGCATGCACAAAGAATCTCGATACAATCTTGTGAGACCTTCTGTTTCCAGGACAAGATGGGGATAATATATAAAAATCAGCGATCATGAGTGGGAGCTGCCCTGTATGCTTTACATCAAACAAATCCTTGCTAAATTTTGTCTTTAACAACTACAACAATCACTGCATTATCAGAGGAAATTCCTCATCATAACAAGCTCTTGTGTGTTTTGTGTAATTCCTTTACAAATAACCTTGAGCCTTCTGTATGTCCTCTTAATATCACAGGAGAGGATCTCATTTTCTCCTCCTCTCTTCCTCTCCTGCCTGCCTTCCCCAGCCCCCCCCCCCAATTATCTCTTGCTGTCTTCTGGGTGGTTATGTTTAATCTCAGGATTAGGCAGAAGCCTGCAGTTTGCTTTGAACAGCTTATCAGCTTCCAAGAGACATTTACAGGGAGAGAAAGACTCCAGTTTTGATAGCAGTAATTGTATTTAGCTTGTAAGATACAAGGCTATTTATCTCACGGCTGGGAAATCACAGAGGGAGAGAAAGAAAATGTTGTTGATAAAAACTAAATAAAGCCTAAAAGAATGGAGAGGAGAGGAGAGGAGAGGAGAGGAGAGGAGAGGAGAGGAGAGGGAAGAGAAGAGAAGAGGAGAGAAGAGAAGAGAAGAGAAGAGAAGAGAAGAGAAGAGACCTCAGAATCCTTTCAGTAGAGGGATGAGGTGGGAAATGGATCTCATTGAACAAAAAGATTGTGCCAGTTGTGGAAGGAGACTGAAAATAACAAGGGAACGGTAATAAATGGCTTGAGTAGGACAATAAATGACCTGTTTTAAAGCAGTCTATGAATTCTTGTTCAATAGTCACGGTTGTGTAAAACTCATGGAATTTTATTTGTAGAGATGGGTAGAAGCATTTTTAAAGATACAGAGAACCAACTGCATTTGAAGATAGCTGGATCTGTGGATATCCACATCTCTGGAAATGAAATCTGCTTTTTTGTTTTTCACAGAAATTTACAATAGTACCCACCATGGATTGTGGGGTGCCATGCAACACTTACTACTTAAGCCAACTTCAGGTTCCTCTTTTATAAAATGCCCTTTCCATTTCACATTAGTAGCATTCAGTCTGCTCTCGCCGAAACAGCCTCATGCTTCATTTTTCCCACCTCACAATTCCTGTAAAATCTCTGATGCTGGCTTAAGTCCTCCTACTGTATTACTCCATTTTTAAAGTACCTACAATAGGTTTGGGTGGGTATTTATGGAAAAAAAAAAGTCTGAGATATTTTGATTCTTATTAGGCTGCAACCAGTATTCTAATTTGCTACAATCAAACAAAGCATGGAAGGGTTAACATTATCTCACTGAGAAATAGTCAGCACTTTGCGAAAGTATCAAATAGGTAACAGCAATTTAAAAAATGCCAGATTCCAATTATTCTGATACTTTTAATCATAGAATACTTTTGCTAAAGGAAGAATAAGATAGAACCAAGCTTTCAATCTTATCAAGACAAACACAAATACTTCAAGCTCTTTCCACCACCACAATTAATTCTCTAGAGTTAAAACAGATGGAATGAAAAATACATCTATTTTTTCTGTGTTATAGAGATGCAGTATATAATTTCAGGTGTCCAAAACATGCCTCAAAATCATGAAATTTTCTCAAAGATGAGAGATCACAAAGTGAAAAAAAAATTGAGAAAAACTGACAGACATGAGATTCTTTCTCTAGCCTTTGTTGCATCACCTTTCACTTAAATACAGAACTATAACCTCTGCCGGACATTCTCTATTTCTTTGTGAGCAAGTAGTTTAGACTAGACTAGAATATTTGGAAAGTAGCTACAACAATTATCTAGCTCAATCAGGCGGGCCAAATGTCAAAGCATGTTCTTAAGGGCAGTGTCCAAATGCCTCTTAAACACTTATGGGCATGAGGCCTGCTGACAATCTCTGTAGAAAAATGGTTCTGTTTGACCAGTCTGTGAATAATGTAATGCTTCCTAAGATCTACTATGAACCTCCTCTAGCACAGCTTTGAAACATTCCTACATGTCCCATCACTAAGTACCATGGAAAAATAGCGCAGCACCTGTCTCTGCTTCCACCCTCAGAAAGCTGCCAAAAGCAATGTCACCCTTAGCTCCTCTCCATAGGACATGCCTTCCAGCCCTGTCACCAGCTTTGTTGTTGTCCTCTGGACATTTTCATGGATGTTTACATCCTTCTCAAATTATGGGACACCACCAAGAGTGAGACCACACAAATGCTGAATAGAGCAGGACAACCATTCCTTTTGACTGGCTGTCTGTGCTGGCTTTTATGCTCCCCAGAAAACATGGTTTGCTGTTTTCACTGTCAGGGTCCACATATGACTTACACTGAGCTGCTGCCCATCAGCACTCCAGACCCCTTTCTTCAGGGCTGATCTCCAGCCACTCCTCTCCTAATTCCTAGTAATGGCTCGTGTTACTCTGCTCCAGATGCAGAATCCAGAATTTGTTCTTGCTTAATTTTATCCCATTAATCATTGTCACATGTTCCCATCCACCTAGAATTCCCTGCAAGGCTTCTGACCCCTGAGGGGGTCAACAGCACCTGCCAGTTTAGTCTCACTAGCAAATTTCCTACATCCACTACCTTCTCTTCATCCATGAGATAGGTGACCTTACCTCAGAAGAATGAATATACTGAACAGCTCTGTCCCTGGAACTGAACCCTGAGGAACAGCTCTGGTGACCAGTTGCCAGGCAGATGTAGCCCCATCCACCACAGCCCTCTGAGCTCTGCAGTTCAGCCAGTTCCTAACCCGGTGCACTGTGCGCAGCTCATCCCACAGCTGGGCAACTTGTCTGGAATGGTGCTGTGAGGGATGGTATCAAAAGCATTACTAAAATCCAGGAAAAACTACATCCACTGCCTTCCCTTCATCCATAAGGCAGATGACCTTACAATAGAAAGACATAAAATTAGTTACATGGAACATTCCCCTTGTGAACCCATGTTGAGTGTGTTTTATGACTGCATTATTCTTCAAATGCCTTTTAATAGCATACAGTATAATCTTCATAATTTTTCCAGGAGCTGAGTTTGGATGAACAGGTCTGTAGCTCCCTGTGTCTTTTCTCACACCCTTCTTATAGCCTGGAATAGCAGTGGCTAGGTTCCAGTCAGCAAGGACCTCCCCAGACATCAAGACCCTTGTTAGATAATTGAGAGGAGTCCTGCTGTGAGCATCCTTCAGTATTCCTTCAGTTAGCTAGAAAAATTATTGAAAAAAGCAAGTAAGAACTCAGCCAGTTTTCTTCCCTATCTTACATAAAATGAGTGGCACAAATCTAGCTACTTCAGATCTTTCCATCTAGCAAATGAAGAAATACATTTTAGCAAGGTAAGGTAGGTAGGAGAATCTAAGCCACTATCACTTGGACCTGTTTCTAGAAAGATTATTGTTTTAGACAAAGACTTTGTCTCACATAGACTAACAAAGATGTAGTTCAAATTGGATTGGTTTCAAATGAAATTGAAAAAAGAAGGTATGCCCAACAGTTCAGGAACATTCAACCCTTGGAACTGGAACTACTCTGAAAGAAAATCCCAGCACAGATATCATGGTCTCAGAATCAGCTTTTTGTTTTATAGGTATGCACTTATCTGGCCAGAGCAGTCAGTTCTGCTGCCAAGAGCTAACAGTCCAGCTTTTCCAGAAATGCAATTTCCTCTCAGAAATGTACTTTAGAGACCAAATAAAGTAGGGGCATACAGGATGAACTATTTTTTCTTTTATCCATAGCAAAAAACCTGCAGAATAATGTAATTTGAAAGGGCAAAGACTACTGCAAGAAGAGCGAGAGATAACTCAAGAATGATAAAGGGGAAAAATATAAAATATGTATTGTATGGATGAAATAATGAACCCTGGTAATAATCCAGTTGTTTAATATTGTCTTAATTCTTGTTTCTAAAATGCATTAAAAAATCCAGGTTACACTTGTTTTGCTGGATCATGCATTTCTTTAAATGACAGCTCCTTCCTACCTGCTGCCTTCTTTCCTTTAATCCTCTCCTTTAAAACATTACTTCAATAAGATATCTTTTTTTACCGTGGATACTCTTACTTAGCAGCTTGTCTTCACCTTGGGTTTTTTTTTTTTTTTCCCTACTGCAGAATATGTAGTTGGTGCCTGGATCCTTTACCATTTTTCTCTAACCCTTTTCCTTACAAGAAAGTGCAAAGCTCATGTTGCAGGTGACTGGAATGCAACTGGATGCTATAAAACCCAAAATGTCAGTGCCTGAGTTGTAAGTTTGCTGTCATTCTATTTTCCTTGTCTTTTATTTGAAGTTGTAAAAATACAGCTTTGGAGCCTTTTGGTCCCATTGGGCTAGTTTCAGTTAATTTCAATTTAACTAAAGACTGTATTTTAAGGAAAGCCAATATTCTCTCACTTTTCTCATTCAATGAATATCCAACTTTTATTTGTACTTTTCATTGAGCAAGTAATTATGAGTCTAATGTATAATCCTTCCACAAGTAATAAAACTCAGAGAGGAGCATGGAAATGCCATTCAGAATGCAGCCCTGACTGAAGATTGCACCATGTGTGATGACAAAGAAGAAACATTAGATAGTTTATAAAATTTGTAAACATTAGGGTATAGCACTGTGTGGAAAACCAAGTACACGTGAAATTGTTCATTTTACAGACAATGCAGTGTGCCCAAGCAAGCATGGGCTACACATACAAGATTTTTTAAACACTACCAATAACTGTGTTTCCAGAATTGACATGATGCTATGTGAAACATAGGGGATTACTCAGCTACTATCACTCAAGTTTGATATGAATTTAAATTTTCAGCAGGCTCCAGTTGAAACACACTGGATTAGCCTGGGTCCATCCAACCTCAAAGCCTTTACAGAACTGAATCTCTGCTGAACACAGGTTTGGTCTTACAGTCAGATCAAAAACAACAGTGCAAGTTGGGTTTGTGAAAGACAGCAAGTAATTAATTTTAAAAGCTCCTGTTCAGTCTTTTTTTTTAAACCATTGTCTGTGCAGAAAATGAGACTAATAAGTATTGGCTTCCTATAATAATTGGTTCATTGAATCTTTTCTGAATCTTAGGTATTCATAATGCCACTCTGTTATATGGGTATTCTGGTATTTAACATGAATTGACATCAAGCCACAGCCCTTTCCTTTGGGAAGGCTGGGACATTGCCTTCCTCCCTTGGGGTTTTCTTTTTGTCTTTTTGTTTGTTGGTTTGCTTGGGTTTTTCCCACAGTAATGTAATATCTTCTGGTTTTTTGATTTTTACCTTTTAATTTTTTTTAATTTGGCTAAAATATTGGTTTGAAAGAAGTCGGAAACAAGTAAGGGATAAACCTGCACACACCAAGTATGGTCCCATAAGCCTTATTTTCACAGGGACAGGCTGAAAAATTCATCATCTACAAACAGACAAAAATTGAAATACGTGCACAGAAAGGAAAAGGTGTCTGGAAGATAAAGGTGTCCTTTTTTCTTAGGGTACAACTGCACACACTTAATACTTGCCCAGAATATAAGATTAATGCTGATTCCATAAAACCATACATCTTCTTATGAAAACATAGAAATATCTTTAGCCAAGGCAGAAGCCCAGGGTACTGAGGTAGTCTGTAAGTGTGATTTATTTTCCCTTAAAAAAAAAAATCTCTAAAGCATTGAGCTGAATATTTTGTTTCTTTACACCAGAGACTTACTACAGCAAGCAATATAAGAAGAAAATTTATTCATAGGGTTTGTAGTGACTGTAATTGGCTGCCAACTGGATTGGAGGTATTTTACAAAATAATTGATCAAAGGAGCAGAAGAAAGATCCTCAGCTGGACCTTTCCTCTCAAACCAATGGATAGCAGAGCTAGAACCTAACACAGCACATTCGTCATGGCATTCTTCAAAAAGAATTTTTTCACAGAAATAAGGTTAATAATTGAAATTTATCCTTTTGCATACGCCTCACAAAACACTGACAAAGGGACATATGTAGTAGGGAGCAATACAGAACGATGACTCACATTTAAAAACCTTCCTGTGTGCTTTCTGAGGGAGTAGAAGACATGAAGTCATCCCCTTGGAGTAATTTATTAGTATAATGTCACATAAATTAGCATATAACCTCAAGTTAGAATATTTCCTATGATTTGAGTTTAAGTTTCTTTTGAACAATTCCTACACCACTAGCAAGAAATCTTCATTCTGTCTTGAATTACTACTGTACAACCTAGAAATAAAGAACTGAATGTTTCTTAGACTCAATATCCAAAACCAAGAAGATAATGGCTTGACCTTAGACAACATATGAATATGAGGAATGCGGTTAACACTGGAGTTCTTTCCTTGTGTTCATTCTTCCTTTTATAACCAGGCACACCATCAGATCTCAGCTATTTAATACACTGTCAGCAGCACACAAAGCAATCTGTTTTTCACTTGGTCTAAGTTTGATCTTTTAGCATGGTGACAAAGTATCATGACATTGTGATTTGCCAGTGGTGGGATAAAACATGTGACAGTGTATCAAGAGCTAGTTATCCACTATTTCTAGTGGATTTAGGGTGATAATTTCCAAAGATAATGAATTTTTCCGCTGCATTTTGAAAGAAAGTCAACTAGGAGTTGTCAGTTTTGTTTAGATGCTGTGTTAACCTTTGTATCTGCAAACCTAAGAGAGAAAGTGAAATTCAGAGGATAAAAAATGATGAGGCAGGCATTAGGTCTGCTCAAATACTTGCTTATCTTCCATGTTCCTTACATTTCTGCTCTGTATTTATATAGATAGTATTTGGGGTGGGGCTAGAGTCTTTTCACTTCACTGCTCCTTTTCATAAAGTCTGTTCTAAACTTTTCTACCCTAAATATTTAGAAAACATCACAAGTAGCAAAACCAAGTTTGTCATTGAATGGCTCTGTAAGTTTGTGTAGAACCAGGATTCACTTAGAGACCTCTGAAATAGCATGATCTATGTACATCATACCACACAGTTGGCATGCTTAATCTTCCAGTGTAAAGGACCATTAGTTTGTTTTCCAAGAGACAGAATATGCATCACCAGGCTTGTGAATTTATTGTTGAGATGAAGCAACAAAGATTTATATAGCAACCAGTTGTTATTAAACATTAGATTATAGGTACAGATAAACTGAAAGAGAACAAAAAGAAAAATATACGTACCTGTGGGGTAGTGTTCATTCACTGGCCAGCTGTCGACCTGAAGCGTTGCATTGCCACCATTCCTGGTAAAGCGTACTACGTGGTATTTGCCATCATTTACAGGTGTGCTTTCCTCTTTAATAGAGATGTCCACCGTGCCAATATTGAAGACTACACCAATCTTGCCTTGCTCCTGAAAGAAGAAAAGAAACAAGTGTTTTAAAATTGCTGCCACTTAGGAGAATGTTCTTAGCCTCTAAGTCTCTAGTGGGTAATTCTGCCGGTAGATGGCACTGGAGAATACACAGAATTGTCATTTTGTGCTTCCTGAGGACACATTTCATTGGTTCTGCTTCAATGTAAACACTTTCTTTCACACTGTTCTTTACAGCATTCACCTGAAGACAGTGACTCATTTGTTCCCATAAAACATCACAGAAGACAGGTGAGAAACCAGGCAGCAAAAATCAGGAGATATGGATAAAGAGTTATTTGAGCAACATCTCTACTGATTATTACTAGTCACTTGTTATATAAAATGCAGCCAGTGACAGGCTCTTATCTCAACACCTGTTTTGTTCTGTTATTCTTCTTGAGAAACAAACAGTCCTCACTCCCCAAAAAATAATTGCGGGATCCAGCAGGAAGAATGCAGTTAGAAGATGAATGGAACTTGAAGGGAGCAGAAGTATTATTAGCTGACTTCGAAATCCGGAGGGAAGCTACCTAAGAGACAGGAGCTGCCCATCTTATTTTTCTCCATCACGCAGCTAACAGTGCCTTACCAATAAAGCAGTGTTTTCCCAAATTTGCACCAGTCAGTGACTGAAAGGGAAGAGCAGGCAAAACCAGTTATAATAGCCACAACACTTCCTTCTGCAGGTCCCCTCAGTGATTCCAAGTAATGACCATATTTAATGTCTTCAGGTTGCAAAATACACAGCTAGAGTATACTCTGATTAGATATATGCATAATTTAAACAGCAACAGAAATTCTCATCACTGTACAATTAAGAGGAATGCATCTTCAAACACTCAGTAAGGAGAGGCACAATATGCTAGTGTCAACAACTATGAAGGCATATTAAGCACACTGCACATATCCAAAACTGGTACAGACAGGCAGAACTAAAATGTATCATATAGGAAGTCAATATATTTGCTAGCTATCCATACTATAAAATTGAAACAACAGAGAGTAGATGGCCATCTTCTATGCAAATATATTTTCCTTGAAAAAACTGAGGTATAATAAAGGGTCACAGGACAATTCTGTTCCATTTACTACCTTACATATCTGCTTAGAGGGCAGAGGATTCCATTCTTCAGGGCTGTTACACTAACTTTAGTACATTCACTTTAGCAAATCTCAGCAATAAGACAGAAACTTCTGCTCTTGTACTCGATGGCCACCTTGGATTCCTCTCCTGGATTTATTTCTGTCTCCTGGTATTAAAAAATCTTTTTCTGCAAGTTTCACCATGTTTCAATTTCTCAGAGAGGTCTTTCTGATTCCTGCTTTACCTTACATTTCAAAGCTCACTCATACCAAAGCACTCATCACAAATTCCTTGTATCTTCACTACCCTTCTTTTTTATGACATTTTCTTCCTAATACCAAGTTCCTGGTGTCAGATTAAAACATTGTTTTAAGAAAGGAAAGAAAACAATCCTGTAGCAGAAGAGGTCATGAACAGTGGTTCAACTACTTGAAGCATAGCACTGAAAACAGTAAGCATTTTTTTTTCTCTCATTAAAACAGTAAATTTTAGATTGTGCTAAATGTATGCTGGATAGAAAATTTAATGTACATTCACACTGTTATTCTTTGAAGGGACTTTTCTTCAAGATAGCAATATCATCCTTCTCTTTGCACTGGACTGTGAGGTAAGTGGATTGCTGCTCCCAGCAGATGCATGAAATCAGATGCCATTTGGAAACAACCAACTTTTCTTCTCTTATGCTATCACAAAAATAAGTTTCAGTTAACAAAGATTTATTTCAGATAAAAGCATTGCTGGCACGGTTTTACCACTTCTTTGACATATGAAGTAAGTGATCTCCCAACACTGTTTTAGTGAATCTTTTGCTGGCAACCACATAATTATCTTTACCTGCATAGCAATTACCAAAGAACGTGTGATTAATTTTTCCTCAGACTCAAATAATACATAGCGACCAGGTAACCTGGCTACTAATATTGTGGTTTTGCAAGATATTGCCTTATAATCAGCCTCCTGGATGACTTCTCATATTGCTTTTTAATTGCCATCAACACACCAAGCTTCTTTGGCAAACTGTGGCTGCTCTAAGAAGAGTCCGCCTTGGTGAAGGTATAGCATGAGCAGGTAAGATGAAGACCTGCACCTTTTCTAATGGAACAGATTAGAACCACCACCACAGAAGAGGAAGGGATTAAAAGGTATTCAGCAGAGTGAAAGCTGCATACCTTCAAGCCTACAGGCTTAATGAGGCAAAGGTAAAAACTTGCAGGTGAGGAAAAGGATGGTGGGAAGTTCAATTAATCTCTGCAGAATGAGAAAATGTTTCTGACTTCTCCTCAGAGGAAAAGGAGATAGCACCTTTCACCATTTCTTTTCCCAGGGTTTGAAGGAAAAGACCTATTTAAAGAGCTAGTGATAAGAGGGCAAACTGGGAAAGAGATAAGATTCTGAAAGCAGAGGACTGCAAAATGCCAGTGGCCTTTAGTCTGATGGAGAGAAGGGGGAAATGAGCAAACTGGTGCCTTCCCCATCCCAAGAGGCTTCTCCTCCCAGAGCCAGAGAAGACAGCCCTTCTAAAAGCAGTATAACACTTTGTTGCAATTAAGAAGTGCAAAAAATTGTCTAAAAAAATCATGGTTCTTGTGAACAGTCTGTGCCAGCTCTCTTCAGATCACTCTTGGGCAGAGCTCCCTGTGACTCTTTAACTCGACTTTTGCAGAATCACAGCTTTTGAGACTCTTATTTGGACTGAGTAAGAACTTGTCATGAAAATGGTTTTGTTCCAATTACCAGAATAAAAGACAACACAATATGTCAAAGGTAGGGCTACTGAACCAAACTGCACACACAGACCCCAAGATACAGTTTATTTATGATATTTTAAATCTCCAGGGTACCAGACACTATGAAAAAATTAATAATTAGTTTATGCATTCCCAGCAGAAGAAAAAAAATAAAGTAAAGCAAAACACAGAGAAAATCCTACAGCAGGTAACAGTGGCCATGGACACAAGGGGCAAATCCACAATTTATTTTCAACATCTCTTCAAATCCCAGTTTCTTGCACTACAATACTTCATTAAAAACAGCTTTTACCAAAACCTACCTTCCTTCTAAATCTGAAAGACAAGTTTGACCATTGCAGTTTAACACTTCATGATGGACATAGCCTTTCATTCCTTTCCCCACACATTCAGCTGGTGGATTTTCTTTCCACTACAAAGGTAGTAACTAGACCAGTAAATATGTGACAAAGAAAGGTTTATATTTGAGCCACTACCTATAACATTTCTTTTTTAGCTATAGGAAAAAAAATCATAACTATGCAGCAAGGGAAAAGGTGAATACAGAGCTACACAAAGCAAACAAGTTACGTGGTCCAAAAGGGTTCAAGAGAATTTTAACAGATGGCGCAATTTTTTTCCTCTCTATATTGGTACTCACTGGGTGCCCCAAAAAGTTTCCATGAAAAGGCAACCATTAATTAATGTCTTTGAAAATTCCAAGTGACATCAAGTGCTGGCACTATGTCTTAGAAAACTGAGAACCATTTTACTTATAAATAATGAATTCAGCATTCAATCTATCTTACTTTTTCTCTTCTTTCTTTAAGGCTATTTGCCAAAAAGGATTTTTAAAGTTTTTTCAAGAATTTGTCTTGTGCTGATTTATCCCATAAAATTGCTGCCCTCAAAAACCACATTACCACTTCATTCCTTACAGTACTTCTGGAGATAAACTTCTGACATTATGTCTCTAAGAATTTAGAAATGTAATTATGATCACATAATGGAATGGTTGTAGATAAGTTAAAAGAACAAAAAAAGCACAAAGTCCTGAAAAAAAAATTGTACAAGGCTTCTCCTTGACCTGTCTACTCTACACAGACTCCTGCCAACACTTTGTTATATGCACAATTACCAAATATTTTCAACATTATTAAATGACAAAGAGTTAATCTACAGCCCAGATCAGGAGATCAGCAATTTATTGCTTGCCCTGAAGAACTGGTTCACTTTGTGCAAACTTTTCTTTTAGCTTACTGTAAACCAGATTCTTTATCTGTGACAGAGGAGTTATAGACACCTATCTTCCAAGCTCTACAAGCCCTGAAAATCCAGATATATTTCATTTGAACACTGATTATATACTGCCAATCCAAACATTTCAGCCCTGAGAGCAACTATGATCTGAGAGGAGCAGGTCCTAACCTTTCCTCAGCTTCTACATTCAACTCCTTCAAAACAGGTCTGAGGTCTTACATTTTAGCAGGTATGTTTTAACTTTTGTTTCCCTTCATTCAAAGAGAAGCAGAGCCGGTCCTGTGAGCAAATTGTCAGGCCTTTGCTTTCTCCATACCATGTCTTCACATTTTGAAGGCATCTGTCTTTATGTAGCAGACCAGGTACGAAGAAAGTAAAATGGGGTTGGCAGTGATTTTATAAGATGAGCAGTTCAAATGTGTTAGAGGGTACACATACATGAACAACCACATACACTCTGTGCTCTTTACTCTTAGGTTTTCTTTTTCTAAATCTAAAATTTAAATTGTCCACACTAGAAGTATATACTTGTTCCCTGTGTTTAGAAAGGATTTCATTTCAAAACCAAGAGAGAGAACTCCAGGCATTAGGACAGATCCTACTCTCAGCTGCCTCAATGTGAATCCATAGCAATTCTGTTGAAGAAACTCAATTCCTACCGATGCAAGTGGAAGCAGAGTTTATCCCAGCATCTTCTTGCGTTGTTTTGTTTATTTTTCTGAAGCAAAATGTAAAATTAAAGGAAGCATTTACAAAACATACCTGAAATCTGACTACAATCCCAGGCTGTGTTTTCTCACAGTCATTTTATTGCACAATATTTAAATAGCAACTACTGCACGTACTGCCTCCTCCTCCCACCCTGGCTGGTTCCAGCATGGCTAGACATCAGCCCAAACCTGGCAGACAATACTCCTGGTTACTCTGTCCTGCAAATCACTGCTGATTTTGCTGCTCTCATTTCAAATTGATACAAGCTCTTTTAGTAATACAACAAGCCATTTCACACTGTAGGAAGCTTTATTAAACTTTCACTCCCCCCCCAAAAAAAATGCCACACAGATACACTTCAACCACCCTCTAAATTCAGGAAAATTGCTTTGTTTTGTTATAACCCTGAGAACTGCTCTTCCTGGAATGTCTGTCTTCTGCTTAGGCTCCTCACAGTTGCAGTCTATGTTTTTAAAAGAGATTGAACTTTTATTTCTTCCTCTTTGCTTTCACTTCTTTCTTTAAGACTTTCTTTGCTTGATTTCCTTTGGGGTTTTGTTTGCCTGGTTGTTTTTTTATTTTTGCTCTGCCTCAAACTTGATTCTGAATGTTAGTCCCTCTGAAGGATTGCTCCCTCTCTGTGGTTTAGGGGGCTTTGCAGAACAGTGCTAAATGTTGCGAGTTATCCAGGAGAACCGAAGGTATAGATGCATATTCCACAGAGGACACCCATTTATTACTACAACTACAAATCACTGGATGTGAACTTTCACTGTAAACAGAAACTCAGAAAGTTCTTGCTGATTAGAAAGGCAGTAAAAGCCTGCATTGTCCTTAGAGGCCTGTCTGGGCTGCAGCTAGAACTGAACGCATGGCTGGACAGATCTTTCTGGGACACGCGTGCCAATGGATTTTAGAAGGGCAAGTATTAGAACCTGTATTCAGCACAGAGTATAAGGCAGTTAGCTCTACTCTTCTCTGGCTGGCCATATTCAGTACTGTTTTTGATATCACCGAGAGGTAAATCTGAAATCAGGATTCAATATGTAAAAAACTCCAGGCCTGGGTAAAGGGAGAGTTTACTGAATGAAGTCTGCCTTTATCCAAACAGTGACAGCAGGGGAAGAACACTCAAGAATCAGTATTGCCACCCTGGCAAATATGATAATCAACAAAACCAGCAAATGCTCTGAGAGAAAGGACAGGTATTGAAGCTCACCTGACTTGGAAGTTTTTTGATCAGGGTACCAACACTTTACAGTTATCTTGAAACAAGGAAAAATGTTAAGGGGAAAGGAAACACACAGGTTAGGTAATTTTGTTTGATTTTTAAGGGCTGTTATAAGGAGCAGTAGGTAATTTTTTGTTCTATAGTGTTATTGCTTCTTTAACGTGCTCAACCACATCTACTCAATGCCAGTTAAAACCTATTTATCAGAAAGAATCACACACACAGAGGATAAATATATATAGAAATTATTACCCTTTGGGGGCATGGTTTTTAAAAGAAGCATTTCTCAGCAATACATAATTTATAAGGCTAAAAAGGACAATTGTTATAATCCACTCTCCTCTAAAATTTTATAGGAGGTCATTTATCTTGTCCAAATTGATAATTTTTTAAACTACAGAATATATTTTAGAGCAACATTTGTGATTTGCAGCTGAGGAAAGAAGGCTTAGATTCATTACAGTTGCTACTTTGATGAGATTGGCATAGTGTTGAACATGATCAAAAAAGCAAGTGGAATTCAAGAATTATAATGAAAAAGAACAGTGTACAAAAGGAAAACCTCTATTATAAGTTAAAGGTAGACCTTTGACTTAAATTCTTGAACACAGTACACAGATCTTTATAGGCCCTCACAAAAAGAAAAAGAGGAGATATAAAAGGTTCCACAAAGTAGTACACTTGAAACTGTGCATATAGTCACGAAGCAATGATTCAGCATTAGCTCTTTTTAACTCAAATAACTACAAATATCTAAGAAAAGCATTTTACAATTATGTTTAAGAAAAAAAGTACCAAATTCATGGGAAGACTCAAGAGCCATTGAATACAGCAATATGAATATAATCTTGTGCTCAGCTCCTCCTGAAAAGCAGATCATTACTGTTTAACTGTTACTGCCTATACTGAAACATGACCTAGCATCATACTGCCACAAATGTCTTGTGAATCTGTGATCCAGCTAAAATTTTCTTGAACATTGCTATTGATTCTTGTTCATTTTAAGAAGTGGTGAAAAAATTACATTGGGAAATATTAATGAAAATCTAATCTTTTCCACTGAAGGTTTAGGAAAGTTTGCTTAGATAAACATCTGTCAGCCACACACAAGGCCTTTAGTCCATCCTCAGAGCAAAAAAAAAACCTAAAGCAAAAGACAGGGTTCAAGCTTCATCTTTCCTTGACTGCAAACTCTCTCCTCAGTTTTACAGAACATAAGAGAAAACCACTCAGCCCTCTGAGTTTCTTGCTTAAAGCCAGGTTTTCCAATCTTTCATTTAAACTTCCCCATGGTCCTTTTCATGGTTTGACACTGGCACAAGGCCAGTGCCCCCATGAAAATACACTTTGCCTAGTGTCTGCTGTGAGATGTGACCAGGAATAAGCAAAGCAGGCTCCTACTTAGGAATAGAGGAAAAAAGTTTATTAACTAAACTACAAGTAAGAAGAAACACACACACACAGGAACAATGAAAACCTCACAACAACATTTCCTCCTCCCCCCACCAAATTCTCCCAATGCAATACATCTATCCACAAACAATCAAACCTTCCCCCAAATTCCCAGTTCTCAGTCCATCAAGAGGAGAGGAGTCCGTCTTGTGCCATAGGCTTCGCCTGGAAACACCGTTGAAACCTCGTGTGTTTCCATGTCACTCGTGGCACCACCCAGAGTACATCTGCCGTCGTGACCTCTTCCTTTCATGTCCAGCACTCTCACCACTGAACATGGACCAGAGCTGTTTCTAGGGTTGTCCTTTCTAAGGGTGCTTTGTCCAGTTCCAAAAAGGGCACAGTCTCTCCTTTCGGGACACATGTCCCCCCCAAATTTTTTCGCCCCCTGGGGCTGAGGGGCAACCAACACTGAACCCTCTCAGTTCCTAACCACTGCCTCCCCCCCAGATGCAGTCTCTGTGTCACAAGGAAGTATGGTTCTGTCCATGGCAGTACAAGAAAAGTCCAGCCAAGGGTCACTCCATCATCTCCTGCCACATAGGATTCTTCTCAAGTTCTTTCACAAACCTGCATCACATCACACTTGCCCATTTCCTGCTCCATTTCATCTCTATCTCTATCTTCTCATTCAGATCCAGGAGGATCAGTATTCGCAAGGTTTCCTTTATTCAAGAAAAGGGTTAAAATCTCAAGCTCTGCCGCCCCGGAACTCCCATGACTGCCCTGCTGGGCACTTTCTCATGCACCCCCTTCTCCCCCTTTCTCCTTCTCAGCCCAGCCGTGTTATCAAATTTGGCACCAGCACAGACACCAGCCCGCTCTCTCCCCTGGGGCGGGGGGGGTGCTGCCCGATGTCTCTCAGTGCTCCTCCACCCTTCCATCTTCAGGGGCCTTCGACCCCCTCTCAGTCCAAGGCCCGGCTCACCTCAAGGCCGCACAGCTTTCCCCTCCCCCGCCCAGATGGCAACTGGGCAGGGGAAGGTCTGACCTGTTTCCCAGCTGGAACCCAAAGAGGAAGCTTCCAGGGGAGAGCTCTGCTTTTAACCCCTGTGTTCTCAGAGGCGTATCCAATGCCCCAGTGGCCAAACCAGGTGCCAATATTCACATCTGAACACTTATTGGCCTGACCACTCTATTCCCAGAAAACCTACTTCCTGTAAATCCACGACAGCCCCGAAACTCCTTCAGTTTACTTGTAGTTTTTTTTTAATAGCTGGAGACACCAAAATTTTTAACTTTAGTTTACAGAAATTACACAATCTTACCATGGGGGGCTCATATTTGAGGCTTATTCACCATGATCAACAGTTAAATTCAGGAGTTCTCTCTGGGAGTGTTCCTTGTATTGAAAGATGATCTTTACTCCTTGGTTGAAGACACATTACATTATTTGGCTAAAGTAAAATTTATACTAGTTTCCTTGGAAGGTCTGTGTGGGACACAGATGGTAATATAGTATTTTTTCAATGGCCCTTACAACAAGAAATTGTAGCACAGCAATACACTGCTACTAAAGTACATCTTACTCCTGGCTCCTGGTCTTGAACTTTTTTTGACCAAACACCTTTGCAGTATTACAGAAATAGATTTACCAGTAGGATATGAAATTGTCATTCTCTTAGTTTAATTTTACCTAATCTCTTTGTCTCCCTGCATCTTTCTGTCTTTCAACTTTGCCTTTTGTCTAATAAAAGTTTATTTTATAAACAAAACTACCCTGAAGACAACCAAAAAAACCCAAAAAGGACAAGAATCTCAATTCTGAGACAGTTCGACAGTTCTACCAGGGTCAGGAGTGGCTCATTATGTGCAACAACACACACTGATATTTTCACCACGAAAAGACATGAAATGTAGAAGCTGCTTGTTTATTTCAGCCTAGATACCCTGCATCAGATAAGAGCTTTACACATCACTGAAGCAGTTGAGGTAACATTAAAACATAATATCAGCAGAATTACACTTAGGAATTAATTTTACACCCACAGCTTATATATTTCATGTAAGGTGATTCCATTAGTACAGATTGAGACCTTTAAATTTTAACTCACTCACAGAGGTAATCAAGATTAGTTAGATAGAGTACAGGGTTGAAAGAAAAGGTTTTTGCTCTTACTGCTGGTCTGCTGTACCTTGAAAAAGCCACTTTAATTTCTCTCCCTCCAGTCTGCCTTTTTATAATGTGAAGCCACATTATCAAAAGGCTTATCAAACAGTATATTTGTATGTGGAGCCCTAGTATCCAGTGGGGCCTCCAGATGTTGTTGCAGTACAGTTAATTAATATCAAGCAGGGTACCCTGCTTTACATTATTATCATTACCATGATGAGGCTTGTACTAAGCCTACCCTAACTAAACCCACTTCCTCAAAGTCTGGGGAGTGCTGTGGCATATCTAGTTGCTCTTGTGTCTGACACCTGCCAAGCCCAGTAATCAGTGGTATTCAGCAGTCTTAAAAGGGAGACTTCCTTCCGTGCCATTCAGTGCCTAGGATGCAGTGCCCAATTAAATCTTTATTCCTGTTACCTGGGATAGCGCCAGTTCACTGCCAGACAATTAACAGGCAGTAAAATGTTTCAAGAAACACATGCAGGTGTGTTTAGGCCACACAATTTCCAAAAACCAATTGTTATTACACAGCTGGTGAAACTCCAGCCACAAGGCTGCTAAATCCCAGTCATTTAGAGATATCATACTGCAAGTAAAGAAACAGAAATCAGCAGCATGCTGAAAAGGGGATTTTCCTAGGGAAACAGAATGCAAAACAGATTAAAGGGGTGATACCTGTCTATTGGTTCACTAGCAAATACATTATTCAGATGACTAATTTGTTCTCACAGACTAAAATACACATCATAAAAATATGCCCTCTCTGATGGTGCGAACTCCAACTATAATTAGGATTAAATATTCTGACAGTGCCTTCTGAAAATACAAACAGTATATCCTGAAAAGTTTTGTGAAATCATACCTTGTAGATATGATTCTGCACTAGGTCAGAAACAGGAACCATTCTGAATGTTGACACAAGCTTCAATTTTCCCAGAGAAGGCAACCAATGCATATTGTGTGCTGCATTTTAAACTTGAAGTATGCTTAAGCTGCTGCATTCTTCCAGAATTATAGAAGTTCACTGATTAAAAGTAGGCCTTTACCTAAGAGCTGCTCCGCAATTCACTCTTCAGACAAAAACATGACCAGCTGCTAAAATGTCACATTCACTCAATAAAGAAATGACTGCAGTAGCAAGTCACGTTTTAGTAGGGCACAAGAACAAGGAATTTGCTCCAAAGCAGAGATCTTCCAGGAGAAAATATGCCCATCCATCTCACAACATCTCCCCTGGGGTTTCAGTCCACTGCGTAACATTGCCAACAATTTGTGCTGGCAGAAGCTAAAGTGGCAGTCACACTCCAGTGGTTTGAACCTTGCTGGACACCAGATACTCACCAAAGCCTCTCTATCAC
>NW_005054301.1:3833376-3854372 GCF_000277835.1 Geospiza fortis
CTCATGAGTTAAGGGCAGGGAGAGATCGCTCATGAGTTGCTGTCACCGTCAAAACAGTCTCAGCTTAGGGAAATTAGTTTAATTTATTACCAACCAAATCAGAGTAGGGTAATGAGAAATAAATCTTAAAAACACCTTCTCTTGGATTCTCCCTCCTTTCAGGACTTTACTCTCAAACTCTCTACCCTCTCCCTGCTACCTGCAGCACCATGGGCTTCACCATGGGCTCTATCCCACTGCCATTGCTCCTGCTCAGCAACTTTCTCCCCCCTTTTAACTATGCTTTCACAGAGGTTATACCACTGTCATGGATGGCCTTGGCCACCAGCACGTCCTAGTTCTGGAGTTGGCTGGCATTGGCTCTGTCAGACACGGGGGAAGCTTCTGACAGCTTCTTACAGAAGACACCAAATCCCTGCCATGCAAACCCAATACATACACAAAACATGGAGTTAAAGATTTGATACTTACAAGCCACGTGGAATAAACCATGTACCTTAACTACAAGACTTTCTTATCAAAAACATGGGTACAATTGTGAAATGTCAGTAAGCTGAAGGCACAGAATATATTACTCAGTAACAGCAATCAGAGCTGTCTGTCTCAACCCAAAACCAACAGAAAAGTGAGCATTTGCCACGAAGATGGCATTAAAAAAGGACACTGCGTTCTGACAGGAAAGGTGATCACAAATACCAACTTGCCACCATCCAATTAACCCAAGTGCAACAGCTGTAGAAGTGCAAGGGGTTAAGAGGCTTTGGACAGACTTAATCTATTTAAACTTGATTTTGCCTAGAGTATATTTTTTTGCAAACTCTCTTCTCTTAATCATAAATAATATCCTAGAGTTTGAGTGGTCCAAAAATAGGTATTTACATGTATTATATGACTAAGCACTATATACTACTGCACTTGCCTTTTTCTTTACTTTCTTTACAGTGTTTTCTTTACAGAATTTTAATAGAATAGAATTCTAATAGAATTTAATGCATCCAGGGCCTATGTTCTATGTTCCTTTTGGAATCTATGAACAGATTCCATAAACTGTATAATATCAACAGCCTATTGTAACCAAAGACCAAAGTCTTCTTTACGAGAAAAGCAAGAAGTTTGAACTAAGGTTCACTAGGTCCCTCCAATCCAACAAGAAAAAGAAGGAAATGTGAAGTTTTGCAAACACAAACAGTACCTAGATTTAATAACAGCTTATTTCTAGTTTTTCAAAGCTTGTTTTAAAATGGTAGATTTTTGTGGTATAATGAGGCTTTTGAGATGTGGCTGGATTCCAGGTGAAGGCCTTCCTAATCCTGAATCAAAGAGGTTTCCCTAAGATTTTTAATGGAAGCAGAGCATTAAAAATACATGAACATTCCATTTCTAATGAAAATACTCTAATTACTCAAAATAATTTAATACTCTACCTATTGTATAACGGAGCACTGATAGATAAGAAATAGTGGAATAATAGACAGAGATGGAGAAAGAGAAGAGAAGAACACAGTGGTTTGAAGACACAGCTCACAAAGGAGGCTACCAGTACCATTTGCATGCTGGAAAGCAGAGACAAAGATAAATGACTTGAAAAAATTCTGCAGGAACAAGTAGTTACAGAAAAAGAGCAAACAACTGAAATGTCCTTTCATTCTTAAGCCACTACTTAGCAATTTACATTACCTTAACATTGCTACCAAGGAACACTTCAAACACCCATGTTTTACATACACATAGGATGCACTAACTACTAAGTAGGTCAAAAGGCTGCATCTCAAATTGGTTTGAAAAAGGATCTCACATCAAGACTGACTTTTCCTACAAAGATGAGAATTTTATTAAATAAAGCTAGGCAGCTGGGGAAAAATACAACTTTGCTATTTGCATGTTTATTTTGTGTTGCAGAATTTGCTTATTTTTTGGCAAAGGGGTATCAGCTGAGCCCCTTGCCAAGTTTGTACTAGGTTAGTTAGAACTGCTGATATCAAATTGAAACTTGATTATTTGGAATGGATATCACAAAAAAGCTGAAGTACTTCCAGTACTGATTTTTTTTTGCACAGTAGGTGTGTGAAGGAGTAATGAGTAAGGAAAAGGCTAATGTCACAATTTCAGCTTCCATACTTCTTCCTGATAGCTTCTCTGTACTTCCTAGGAAAAATGTTATCCTTTTACAGATTGGCTGTAAAAGGACAGCCAATGTAGCAAAGGAAAACCCTGTTTTAGGACTGTGCTGAGATCCTAATCCTCGTGTAATACCAGCAGTGCTTATAAATTAGTGTCCTCTAGGTTCTAGAACACTTTGAAATCAGTAGGAGAGAAAAGAACTTAGCATAGGGATGCATTCCATTACTCAGCCTCCCTTGTCCTTACGGCCACTCACTTATTCACATAAGCTTCCATGGGAAGAAGCTATGTTTCATCAGGCCTGCATGAAGGGACAAAGACTACCTTTAGAGACACCCTTTATTCAGAAATCAGTGTAGCTACCATTAGGAACACTGAGGGTAAAGGAATCTCAGGGTATGGGAGGTAAGACCAGTACAAAAACAGCCCTAACATGTCCATTCCTTGATCAAAGAATAATTTTTGTGAATAAACTAGAGCAGCCAGAGGAATTTAGAGATACAGGACTGTTGTGATTTAGACTATACAGTTTATACTTACATACTGGAAGGAAAAGTTTTCTTGCTTTTGTCCAGCACTCTGTGATTTAGCAACACTCAGTAAATATTACCCAAGTGCAAGAACAGAGTTCCTCTGTTCATTGATTATTTTGTCAGCAGACTGCTGAAATTATTAGGTCAAACTCTGACATTTCTACTCAGGAGAAAGTACTACAGAGGGCCTAGATCTGAAAAAGGATTTAGCTTGATACTGTATGTTCAGCACAGAATAACACAGCCTTTAAAAATCAAATTTAAAGAACTGCCATTTTGTTTAGGGGTATAAAGAGTAAGATGGGCCTTACCTTTTTGCAATGATATGACCATACCCCAACTCTCCATATTTTCTCCTTCCTAGACAATTTAGTCATCTGACAAGTTGATTGGGGGAGACAACTTGCAACAGGCAGATCTAGTAAAACACAAACTGAAGGAGCAATAAGGGTGATGGATGTCTGTGGCCAACTACTACGGCTGTTGTCTGTGTCTTCAGGCAGATGGAGGACAGCACTGGCAGCATATGGCATGGGAGTTTGGGCTTGGAAGACAGATACAGCAGACTCCTGATAAAAGGAATTAAAACCAAAGCAGCATGGTGGCTAGCAAGCCAGACTGACAGACTAAAGTGCTGATCACCTTCCTCATTTCTGCTTGTCTACATCTTGCTCAGTTCTATAGGCTCCCACCTCCATACCTAGAGCAAGTCTTCTAGCTCTGCCTGCAGAGAGGGAGCCAAGAAGCCTTAGCTGGAGATGGGCTAGTGTCAACAATCATTTTGGCAGATGCAGCCAGGCAGCAGTGGTCAGTTGGTGAAGCTGGCCATGGGGAACCTGGCCTCAAACACTTCCAGGGATGGGGCAGCCACCATTTCATTAGGCAACCTGTTCCAGTCCCTCACTACCCTCATAGTATATAATTACATACTAATCAGAAGTTACAGTATTTTAAACAGAGCCATTTATTATAAGAACATTGGTTTTCACAAGTGAAAAAAAAAGCTCCTGAGGTCGATACACACTGTCAAGATTCAAAAGATTTTTTTGCAAATTGGTGGACAATGCTAGTGACACAGCCTTGTCAGGCTATAAAGAAAGTACCAACAAAACAAAGCAGACAGTATGTGTATGCATGTGTGGACACTTCAAGAACAACAAATAAAGGAATGCTGGCATGGATTCCCTGTGTTTGTAGCTACCATGTGTTCTATATTTAGTCATATTACAATTAGAAGAAGATGAGAAAATACAACAAAATAGCATATATCTGCTTTTTGCAAAAAAAGATATGGTCCTGCTTTTGCAAAAAAAAAAAAGAGATGGCCCTGTTCATCTCTGCAGAGTCCCACTGCTCCTCTGAATAAATATCACTATCCTCAAATTGCTTTCTACTTCATTACAATATTAATAATCAATTACTCTCCTTCAGAAAATGGATATAGTTGTTTTGGAACTAGTAATACAAAATTTATGTTGATCCACCGAACACCATTCAAGCGCTTGTACCAAAGAAGAATTAAGTACACGACGTAAGTGAAAGAAGCTCCAGGGAATTCATGTAACACCAGTCTGCATGCAAAGATAGCCTATACTAACACTTAAAGGACGGATAAAACAAACAGATTGCAGTTCTGTATCATAAAATCACGATGGTCTTTTTTCACACTAGAACACAAGTTAACCTAATTACAGTTTCCTTAAATAGATGGGTACAAATGCCAGCCTTAATGCACAGCAGATTCCTGCGTCAGGGCTCTAAAACTTTCAGAAGGGTTTGCACAGCTTCTCGTTAATGAGCCTCACACAGCAGCAGAACTGTCCCAGTGTGGGAAGAGACCATCAATGAATGGCCAGAATACATCAGGGAGCGCAACAACTGGTCCAAGACTTCAGGTTTTTTAAAAAAAAGTATCAAAGACTTTAAAAATTCCACCCTATGATGGTGTTTAAACTTCTCAGATTTTCCATAATAAAATAATTACAATGGTTTTATTTAATTACCAAAATTTTGTTAGAATTTTAATTTCTAGATATATTACTTATTCTTACATTTGGTCTGTATTTTCATCCTCCCTTTTCCTTTGAACAAAAAAAAGAAGCAGAAAAGATGACAAAATGAGATAAAGAAGAAATCTTCTTACCATTTATAAGCCTAAACTTCAGATATTTATTTTATCTGCAGACACAATTTTCTAATACAAACAGCAACATTATCTTCAGGGGGAGGCATTCAAACTCTAAAAATGTGTCCAGTTAAAATCTTGCTTTATAACATTTGTAATTTACTTTTATCTTTCCTAGACAAAGAAATATGTGGGTTTTTGAATTGAAATTACCTGCAGAGCGTAACCACTTCAAACTGGTAGCTCATGAAGCCCACTACTACTTTCAAAAAGGCATATCATAATCTTCTGATTTTGTATACTACATTTATTCTGTGTGGTTGTTGCTCTTGCTAAAGAGGTTGGCCTCGCTGAAGCTCCCTGCCAAACTTTGGGAAGCGTTATCTCAAGGGAACAATAAGAAGAATTACTATCAGGGGAGATAACACTGCAGTCCTTTTAATAAGGACTCTTCTTGACATTGAAGCATGTGCTACATGGTCGCAAGGGAAAGTTTGTTTAATATAATTTCCTCACACAAAGTTTTTTGAAACTTATACTGGTCTGGTGCTGTTTAAAATGTAATTATCAATTCATTTTTATCATGATTCACTTTCTTCTTTCAGGTGACTACATCTCAGATTGTTTGGGGGTGATTTTGCTTTTAATGTTGCATATTAAACAAAGATGCATCCCTAAAGTAGTGGGCTGAGTATCACAGTCAGTGGTTAACAACCCTACAACATTCAAGGTGGCACTGGAGACATCCACTACCTTCAGCCTTCAGGGCTACATTTCCTTCTTTATTTGTGAAACCATGTAGGTGGTTTCAAGAAGAAAAAAGAACATGAAAGCCTTGCCATCTTTTCTAGCAAACACTTCTCCAACATTTCAGAATGATCTGAAATGGGAAGGAAGCATGAAAGAGGCTTTATTGTTTTTGTGAGAAAGGTTAAAAGCAACAGCTGCATTTAAGAAAGAAAATAATAGAAAAGAAAAAGGTGAGGGAAATGAGAAAAACCCAGCAGTTATGTCTCAATTTTGATCAAAGCAACAGAGAAGTAGCTGTGCCGAGTGTCTCCCCATTTTTCTGGATAACTTTATAGACATGCAAGATATAATACTTAGTCTCCTTTTTTTTTTTTTTTTAAACATCCAACTATATGCAACAAACTGCAATGAAAACTCCCTATGTGCCAGCCTCACTAACCAATGCACCATCTGAGAGGGCTCCAAGAAAAAGAGTGAGATTCAAACCCTACAAAACTTTCTCTATTCAGGTTTTCAGGACAGATGGACAGAAAGGAGTTTTAACTTATTCTGAGTGTTTAAAACCTGACTTTTTTTAGCATTTGCAATTTTTCCAACCACTATCAGTTGGGCTGAGACTCCAGCTCATTTGCTGGAGACTACCAAACAGCTACAGAAGATTTGGCGTCTACTTTTATTACCTGTGTGGATTGAGATCAACTGCTAACTAGAAATTAAGGGCATTGTTTAATCCTGGCAGCATTCCTTAGACTTCAGTGTTGCTTATCTAGAAATACATTTGGCTTGAAAACTGTTTCTTTAAATTGATCCTCTGAGTCTTCTTAACCCTGTTAGCAGTGGAGGATTGGGTATACTGCATTATTTTCTGAGATTTGCCTGTGGTTTATTTGCAAAAGCCACTTTTCTATCATTGCACTGACACACAAATGGAACCTGCACTTAACCCCGCCACATTTGCTAGTTGAACACAAATCAAAGATTTCCACTCTTCATTGTCAAAAAGATGAACTATTTTCTGTCCAACTCAAACAGCCCCACTATATCCAGATCAGCTGCTTTCCAGAAACGATGTAAGCCACAATAGCAGGTCTTGACCGCTAACGTCTCAGAACATTTCCCTCTTTTGACTACGGGTTTATGAGTACCTTTCTTGCTGTGACAAGCAATTTTGAAAACACTCTGTAGTTCCATTTGTGTATGTCACTTACAAGTTATAGTGCTTTTTGTCTTATACACCAGGGTTGGAACAACGATATGAATTGCTCCTTCCTGAAGAGGCACTCATAAAACTATGAAAAGGAAAAATGGGAGAAATTAAGCAGGAAGTAGACCCACAAAAGCATCAACACTATGTACCAAAATACTACTGCTAGCACAGATCAGTGTCTCTACTGCATGTCTGAGATAGCTGAAAAAGAGAACAGATGCAATGACTCATGTCACTAAAGGTAGAGGGCTTGTGATCGGAGCCGAGTTTCCTGGATTCTTAAATCAGCAACTTTGTTAAATGCTGAATTAACGGCGTTTTAGATAGTATTTCAAAGTTACAGTTGGTTACATTTGAGCATGCTGACCTTAACAATGTTACATTAAATATTTTCTTTGTAATTAAGGTAATAGCTATGCTCTGAAGATGGGTAATGATTTTCACTTTGTTAATTTTACTGTTAAATGGAAAGCAAGACATAGAAACAGATTAGCAGAGAAGCATGACAGAATGGCCCTTTCAGCTAGCCTGAGCTGCCAGGATGCTCACAGGGCAGAGGCAGCAGTGTCAGGGCCAGGCAGGCTGTGTGTGCAGGAGCCCTGAGCTCAGGATGGCTCAGCACCCCCAGCTCCACATGCAGCTCCTTGGAGCAGCCAGCACTCACCACTGGCAGCCACGCTGGCTGCTGCCGACACAACACACTTAAACTTCTGCACAGATACAGGGGAACCCTTTTCCCCAGCAGCACAAGGGCAGTTCTGCAAGCTCCTTTTCTGTTGGCTGCTGGAGTGTTAACACTGGGTGTCCTTCCAGCATGATAAGGGAAAACTTATGTGTGCCAGCAATAACTTAGGCAGAAAATGACCTACTTTGGTTACTGAAGTTCAACCAGATTGCAACATGATACAACACTGTTATCATGTAACATAATCCTACAGTTTCAAGTGGATTACTTATATTTAAATTAGAAATTAAAATTATTTGTGCTATACAGAGACTTTTATAATAGGAAAGTCTCAAAAAACTCAAAGTGCTTCAAACTAGGACAGCGAAAAAAGTGAAAGTATGAGATATACAAAATAATGTATGAAACTGAGAAGTCAAGCACTTTGATTCATCTTTTCTAATTAACATATAACTAATAAAACTAAGTTATCCATTTCTTTTCTTTTTTAAAACAGTACTAGTTCAAAATCTAGGCACATATTTGTTATAAAATATTTTTGAGACCATTGCATTAGGAGTTAGCATTCATAGAGATAACAAAAATTTCTAAGAATGCAATTTTTAAGGATGCAATTTTCTTTTCAAGAAATCAAGAATAAAGACTCTTGTACTCCAGAATATGAAATTAATTGATGGTACTTAGACAAAATACTTTTCTAAGGGCCCAAACCAGGAGCTACTTCCTCTCCTTGTGTTGGTTTTACTTCATAAAATTTACTGGCCAAGACATTCCCATATGGAACACACTGATAATTCTTCAGTGTTCAAATTTATCATTCTGAATATAGGAGCTCTTAAAAGTTTTCGTCATGGATTTGCGTCCTGTTTCCACAAGCAATAAATGTTTAATCTGATTCTTCAAAATTAGGCCCATTCATTTTATCTAATATATGATGAAGAAAAGCTCCTTTACCCTTCATAATTACAAGAGAAAAGTGTTAACTGTTAAGAAAAGTAAACATCTTTCATCATGCTCTCTTTTTGAAATTATCATGTTATTCTTGCTCACAGGATTTGTTACAGAGTAAGGAAAGATTCTCATTGGATCCATTCTGAAAACACCAGTAGCACATCACTGCTCACCAGGTAAAGAAGGACAGCTGGCAGAGCATTTAGTCCAGCGACTGGAAAACAACAAGTCATTTGTTTTTCTGAGGAAAGCCATGGTTTAATAAGCCAATTAGAGAGCTTCATGTCAGAAGATCTTTATCCTATCCCTTATGTTAGAAGGGACTTACTGTGTAACTAGCAATCATAATGGCAATTTTCCCCCTCTTTCTTTTTTTCAAATGAGAACATAATTTTTATTAAGTGGGTACAGAGAAGCCAAAATGGGAGAAGTCTTGACAAATGCAAACCTCTACCAACCATTGTCCGACCTCTTACTGAGATATTTACAGATTTGTCTGCACGCTCAACAGTTGCTGATAGCAGGATGGCTTGTTTCAGTGCACAGCCCACCCCTCCTGTCTGCAGCTGTTCTCAGGGGACACATGTAATCATCACATTTGTCATGATGGCAATGGTGATAATGATACCGTGTGCACTAATGAAAGGCAAGTACATATTTCACTTTCTGTGAGGGTTGGTGCTTGGGCAACCCTGCCTGCCAACTGTCTCTGTCCCCAGCACAACCTGTAATTTAGTTAACAAAATGAGCCATTTCAGAGATCAGTCATTATCCTGCCTGTCTTTATCCATTTACTGTTGCTACCAGTGATAAATATAGTAGGTCTTACAAACAAGGCCTTTATGGTTGGAAAGGATGGAAAAATAATAATAGAAAAAAATATACAACTCTTCCGCAATCTGATCTGACTAGTCAGATCGTTTCACCAGAGTTCTGGAACTTCTGCTTCTTCTCATCTCTAAAGTTAAGCAAAAGTCTCTTGGACACACAATTAATTTTCAATTTTGCATCTTCACTTCCAGCTTTCTTGATACTTTAAAGGTTTTTGTGTGGTAGCTGTGGTCTGACAAGAAATTCCCTATAAAATTTCTTCCTGCTTTATGTCCACCATGTGTTTTAAAATCCAGATAAATGCTATGGTTCAGTTAGTCTCCCAGCCAAATAAACTTTTAGGGGTCAAACAACTTCAGTGGCCATAAAGAAACAATGTTTGTCACTGCTGATGTTTTACTTCCCATTTGCATGAAATTTGATGAAAGAATTCAGAATATTTTGTTGATTTATTTTCCCCCTCTATTGATGGAACAGGTATATCCGACACCTCTCCTAATCAGTAGTGGGACCACTGCTTATAATTCAGTATTAGTCAAGAACTGAGTGAAATTCTGAGAATAAGTCATTCTACATCATGATCTACACCTTCAAGGTCTCACTCATTTCCCCTTCAGTATTTAGTTAACATTTGGTACTGCATCGTCCCTTAATTCAGTTGCCACTTACTCCACTCCTGTATCCCCATCAAAAAAACCAGACATCTTATATCTTCGAAGATTGCAAGGATTTCTACATCACAAGAAGTAGGAAGAAGGATTTGGTTTAGTCTTGAGGACTTCAGAGTACTGTTAGAAGAGCCCTAATTCATTTTTTGAGAAGCCACTCAAGTATCCCGCTGTCAGTGCTGATGAGGGGCATGCACACTCCCTGCTCTCTGAATGCAATCAACTTAGGTCTTAATGACTCTCCAGATGATTTTAAATGTCTAGAGCCATAACCTAATCACAAGGATTTCCACCAAGATTTGATTCTGAAAATGGTAACTTGAAGAGAAACTTTATCTGCAGTCTGAACTTCACACAACGGTACTGCATGGAAGCAAAAAAGGTGGAAAAGGGACGATAGCAGGTCTGGATTTTCCCTGTTCGTACCACAACACTAATGCTATGCTACCATTTAATGACTGATGTGCAGTTCATTTTTTAAATAGTTGTGAAGAGCTGCAGTATCTACTGAAAGACACATAAATAGTTAACATACATTATTCTCAGAATACAATACAAATTGTGGTGGTCTTTCAAACATTTACTTAACAGTTACAAGTAAAGTTGATTTCCTAGCAAAATTATACAACTATTCATACACGTCCTGTCGCAGGCATTTCTTTTATGAAAAATCCTTTTTAGGATGTTTCCTGCTGAAGCTGAGAAGTTTCAGCAGCCAGATGTAAACAGTGATTGTTTGCTGCTGTGGAATGCAACAGGTGGACCTGTGATCTGTCTGGTGTGGATGTTTTGGTTCAGTGACCAGGCACAGCAGAGCTGGCTCTTGCTCTCTGTCGGAGCCAGCTCATTTGTTATCATTCTTTACTCTCTATTCTTAGCTTAGCAGCTTCTGGAAACCTTCTCTTCTTTTTCTTTTTAGTATAGTTATAATATATGTATATATCATAAAATAATAAATCAAGCCTTCTGATCATGGTGTCAACGTTCTCGTCTCTTCCTTCACCCAAGAACCCTTGTGACCACCATCAAAGCGTCCTATAGAGAACAGCCACTACAGTACTGGAAAGTAAGACAGACATCTTTGGGTTTTGGTAGTTTTCTTCGTTCTGGGCTTTTTTGGTTGCTTTTTTGTTTGGTTGTTTTAATTTGATTGTTGTTGGGGGTTTTTTGTTGTTATTTGTTTGTTTTTAAATATTTATGATGCTTGTGACAATGAGGCACCTGCAAACCCTACTTCATTGGTAGGCACTGTACAGAAATAAATGTCACAAATTATTAAAATATGACAATACAAATGCATTTTTCTTTCTATAAGCAATAAAATGTACTAGGACTCTTTGGATCTACAAAGACTTAATAAAACAGCAGATAAAAGAAAACAGATGTCAGATAGAATTTCAAAAGGCCTTTTAAAAGAGCACTTTACCAAAAAAGCCTATAAACATCATAACAGGAGAAAAAGTGCTGTAAAGTATTAAAAATGATAAAAACACAACAAAAAGAAATTAGGATCAAAATTGTGGGGTTTTTTTCAGTATGATAAAGAAAACAATGCAGGCATTTTGCTTAAGCAGCCCCACCTCACTTAGCTGTCAGGGCTGTGGAAAAGGATGTAAATAACAAAGAAACAAATCTGCAGCTGGCACAAAATTATTTAAGTTGTTTCTTAGTAGAAGATCTATGAAAATGGTCTATGCAATGGCAAATTAAATTTACTGTCGACAGATGCAAAGAAATGCATGCTGAAAATAACGAACAGCTGCATGTGTACTGCCAAGTTCCAAATTAACTGGAAGCACCAAGAAAAAAGGCCCCTGTGTGTGCATCTCAACCTGTCAAAGTCTAAACATGAGATACAACATGGGATGAAGATCCTAAATGAGGGACACAGTAAAACCACTCAGGCAGAAAACTTCAAATACTTGGGAATTTATTTGGAATGGCTTTTTTTTGTTTTTCTGAAACCTCTGCTCAGTTCTTCTATATTTCTAATACAGACAAGTTTTGACATTAAAATTTGTCAGAAACCAAACAGCAAGAGAGCATACATTAATCTGGGACCAAAAAAAAAAAGTAATGTCCCTTAAAGAGACAGATTTTGAAAAATATTTCCACATATATGTCAGTACATGAGGAGGCCACTGGAGCATCATTAACCCTGGATTCTACAACATGTCCAGATGGATGCTGATTAGATGAACCACTGGTCCGAAGAATAATATTTACACCTCTGGCTTTGCAATGCAATCCAGTTCTGCCCTTGATAGATAGCACTGTCAAGATGTACATAGGTGTGGCACATACTCAACCTCCTTTTATTTTTGCCTTTGATTACAAAGGAGTCATTGCTCACACTGAAGTCTTGAGTTTTCCAGATTGTGACACATCTCTGATGGATGAATGATTCACGTCAAACGAACCAAAGCCATGCACAGCCTTACATCAGTGATGGAAAGATGCTGAAAGCACAAGCCAAGTGTGTTTATTTCTTCGAGGACCCTATTCCAGGCAAGCCAAAAGAACAGCCTGCTTGGCTTGGTGGGTGATGCAGACAACGGAGGCAGAATTCATGTTGCATTAAGTGTTTGGTAACAACTCGCAAAGCAGAGGATGTGATCTGACAAAGGGGTGGAACATGTAGGAGTAAAAAACTTCTGAAGATTTGGCAGCATATCCATGGGTTAAATATGTAAAGTGTGAGAAACATAAAAAGTATTTAAGGAATGTAAGCTACAAAAAAATTACTCCTCTCCAAACCCTGAGAGTTCCCTACTGACATAATTAGACTAAAAACCAAACCACATAGACAGGGCAGCAAACTCACCTTGGGATGTGATCTAGTTTAAGTAGACATGGGGCTGCTAAGAACTAAGGTAGAAGAAGGAAATGCAAAGGGGTCCCTGCTTTTTCCTTACCTTGCCCTTGTTCCAAGCAGTTGTACTTGTGCAAGTCTCATGAGTTTAAAAATTTATTCCTTACCAGAGCAGGATCATTACATTTCTATCTGTCCCTGCTGGGATAAAAATAAGGTCAATGTGTCACAAGCAAGATGATCTCAGTGTGCAAAAAGGAAGAATATTACTAACAGGAAATCACTGAGCAACACATATGCTTCTCAGTCCTGCACACTATGAGAAGATTTAAAATTCTGAGATCAGAAAGAACAAATAAAAAGGAAAGAGGGAAAGAATAACTCAAATAATAAACACCCTTTCTTCACAGTAGTAGACATCTTCAGGTTCTTATTAATGCATTCAAGAGGAGAGGCTATATAAGCCACATAAGTATCTCTAATCTAAATCTTATATCTATGTTCTGCATACATAACCAAGACCTGTTTGAAATGGTTGTGTGTTTGGTTGTCCTCTACTGATCTACATTCTTGTCCGCAGAATGTACCAACCATTTACACAGTTTAAATTTAAAACATCCTGATCAACCTGGTCAAATTATTATACAAAATACTAGGATTGGAAGAGAGTATGGCTGTGGATGAGTTTAATGGAGTGGGTAAGAAGGAAATGGACATTTTTACATATATCTATGTTGAAAAGAGAAAAAAAAAAGTCTAGTAGCAGGTGCAACCACCATGTCTTCTCTTCCCCTGCCTCCATACCTTCATCCAAATAACTCAGTATTAAGGTACCAGGAGAAGACATTTCACATTTCTGTAAGATCAACCTGACAGCTTACCAGCTGTTTCTTTACTCTTCATCCCACAATGGCATGAGTAATCCAAAGAGTGTTCTCACTTTCTCTGCTAGCAGCATGGCTACCTGCTGTTCATTTCTCCTAGTCTATTCTCTGAGCAGCGAAGCACTGTCTCTTTTAAATCCCACTCACTTTGCAAACCACAGGATTTGATATTGTGTAAGAGCAGCTATTACCTCTATCTCATCCTAGAAGTTCTCATGCTGGGAAAACAGCTTCCCATCTCCTTTCTCTAACGTCACTGTCCCAAAGATACATTGGTCAATTTTTGGTGCTATTACAGCACCTCAGCCTTAAGAAGAAATTTATGGGCCAACATGTATTTCAGCTGTCTCCTTAAATACTAAAAGAGCAGAAGTCCAAGTATTGAATAAGAGATAAACATGGTCATTTTGGGGGAAAGTCCTTTTCTGTTACAGGAGTCTAGTTGTGTCTGAGAATGAAAGACACTAGTGCAGCAGGCTTTGAGGGGCTATGAGTCTTGTACTCTCAAAATACAAAGCTCTTAGAAAAAATACTGTAATAAAATCACTACCCAGGACTTGAGCCAATCCTTGCAGATATGTCTAACTTATCCTGGGTTGCACTGTATCACCTGAAGTCCGGAAGTCTGAAGAAAGTACATTTAGTGTCACAATCAATAATTGGAAGGACACTTGCAAAGCAAGCGTACCCCAAATTCTCTGGTGAATCTTGTAGGTTAACACCTGCCACGTCCCATTATTTCAGCCTGAGAACATGTAAGGGATGTGTATAGTCTTACCCAACCGAAATCACCCCCCCCCATCTTTTTTATTTTTTTAAGGGATCTTTTTTCCTGTTGCCTGTGTCATTCTGTTTTCTGAATAACTGTGTCTGTGTAGGTAAAAGGCCTGTGGGATTTGTTTGCCCTTCTGGCAAAGCCTGCAGGCACGTCCTAAAATGGAGAGCCAGACTTCCATTGTGTTTGCCAGTGCTGTACAACTGGCCTTTTTGAAATGCTACAAAACAGAAACGGACTAAAGGAGGATGGCAGTACTGGCCAAACGCACACACTGGTCTGGATAGTCACTTGGGTGAAGAAGTAAAAAGCTGTTAGCACTGGGATAGAAACAGACATCCAATATCCCCACCCACACAGATGGAGGAAAATAGAACACCTCACTGGAAATGGTTTTCAGCAGGGACACAAAGCAGGAAACAAAAGAGGACAGACACCAGCAGCACCATTTTTTTTTTACAACAGGTTCTTTTTTTTCTCTCTCTCTCATCTAGTGTCTAATACATAAAGGAGCCTAAATCTCATCTTAAAAACCCCCTCTGCTCCTGGATGCACTTTACAGGCAATGATGTATGAACACAGGAAAGCACTGTGCTTAATAAAAAAGGACTTTCCTGTCTCATTCTCTGTAATCATATAATAATATCTCACATACCAAATAAATGGAGACAAAACAGAAAAGAAAGAAGGCTCAGGATTAAAACTGTGAGGCCTAGGTAATACCACATTTCTTCAAAGCTTTTGACTGTCTTTCTGCAGCTCTCTCAAACTAAGGTAATAAACAAAGTCAACAGTAATAATACTGATACTGCCAGGAGTAATAATTTATCCTGAGACAGAGCAAGAAGAAGCCATCAAGAACGTGGCCTTGTCACACTCAGTGACAGGACAGCATTCACAGTATAAAGGATACAAATCAGCAACACAACGGGATGCAGGACAGATAATGCTTGGTTTGTCTTCAAATGGGACTTGTTTAGCAGATCAGACAGAGAAAAGATACTGATAGTAGAGACAAGGCAACAAGAGACAGTGACCAAGTCTCAGAAGGAGGGAAACAGAAAATAAATGGATTAAATCACCAATCAACAGAGATGATAGGAAGTTTTCCATATTTTTGTTCTCTACTTAAGTTCTTTGAAGAAAACAGTTATAGAACAACTCACTAAGGTTCTAGCAAAAGATATATTACAGTACAGTCACTATTATTATCACTGCTTAATAAAAATTCCTTTTCTATACAGTCACAGCTCTAAGACCATAACAAAGCATTCTGACACACTTTGAAACCAGGACACGGCACAATGGTTAGCAACTAAACGAAGGCACAAATGAAATTTGCAATAAAACATCTTTAAGCAATTTGGGCCCAGGAACTAATCTGCCAATGGGAAGTCAGTCCACTCAAAAAACTATTAGCTTGGGAGAAATGCCATAATGGGAAAGTACAGGTTTAAATTTTAGGTGCCAAGTGATTACAGCCCCATTTGAACTGGGCCAAGGAAGCAAGGCTAGCACACTTTCTGCTGTGAAAAGCACGCAGAGATATTTAAAGACCATAAGCACAGTTGGAACATCAGTTCTACCATCTGTCTCAAATGGATCCTCTTCAATAATGGTTCCACTCAACACAATTTTGAAGCCCCACTTTTGTGTCAGCTCTGAAAGTAAGAAAATATTTTAGCCTTCAGCCTTTAAAATGGTCTTTAGCTCCCTTCACACCCACCACAGCTTGTTGAATTAAAAAGATTACAGTCAAAACCAAGCACAGCATCCAGGATTTGTAATGGAAATTAACAAGAAACTCACATGCACTTGTTGAGTTTGTTTTGGTTTTGTGTGTGTGTGTTTGTTTTGATTATTCAAGACTTGCCACAGAATAGTCAAAAAAAGCATTTCACAATTGGGTTTGTGCAAAAACCCCAGTAGTGATGGGAAAAATATAGGTGAAAACAGTGCTAATATGGTTGACAGTAATGCTTGCTCCACCAGCCTCCAGAAAGCTTGTTTAACTTATGTAGACAGCTCACGATATCAACTCTATTCACAGAATCAGGATCACTACATATCAAAGAATAGACGACTCAAATTTTAATGGTCATACTTCCTGAGAATGTCCCTGTTCCTTTGTAAAACTGTTTTATTTCAAGCAACAAGCCCCATGATTTGACTTGGGCAAAGGAGAGCTGATGGTTCCAACAAGATCTGTGGTCGTCCTGCACTTTTATTGTAGCACTTGATTTGAGCACAGATTTAATTCTCCACAGCTTTAACCAACTGTGTATTTTCAAAGTTTTGAAATAATTAAACTTCTCCCTTCATCTTCCCAAGAAGAGCAACTGTGAGAAATGAGAACATACTGAAAATATGGAGATGACTAACTGATACCAAATTTTCAAATTTTGGAGGTTGCTGTCAAATAAAAATGCAACCCACTTTTACAGAAACTGTTAATATTGATGTTAAATCATCCGCATCCTTGAACGGTTCCAGAAAACGTAAAAGTCACCACTGTGAGTGGGAGTTAATCCTGTATGTGAGACAGTGAGTTCCAGAACCTCACACCATGAATTGTAAATACCATGCTCACAGTGTGCAAGCATGACTCATTGATCTATCTGTACAGATGAATTGCATCACTCCTGAAATGAGAAGAATGTTACATATCCTTAGTAGCACACAGCAATGCCAAGCATCACTTTATATCAGGAAATGTTTACTCCAGCAATGTACAACTGAATTGTAACATAATCTGACCCATGTGGAAGGCCAGTACATTTTTCCCAATGTTTTTGGCTTCCCAGCAATGTTCTTGCTTTTGCTTTAGGAATCCCATACATAGGCACAAAGCAATATAGACTCCCTTTAGTTTTTGAAAGCTACTGAGATCACAGGCAGGCCTGCCCTGCCTACAGCTGCACCTACACTCCAGTGCACTATGGAACAGACATACACAAGAACAGAACACATCAGTAGGACTTGGCTTTGAACAACCAGCTCTGTGCAGCAGGACAGGTTCTCCAGTACCTTATGGGTACACAAAGATGGGGTTTCTCTCCCAGCATTAGTCACTACTATTCAGACGTGTATTCATAGTTAACTGGAATACTCCCATACTCAGTAGTGAGCAGGAGCACTTTCAGAATGAGCCTACCCATTTATGCCAATGGCATGATCTGCTCACTGGGAGCACCTATCCCTCTCCTGACTATAAACAGAACCCAGAAAACACCACTGGGCTTAAAATGCAAGATTACAGACAGCTGATAAGTAAATTATATAGATCACATTACAATTACATTTCCATAGCTCTTTCTCATTGTTATCACTCTCTGACTATACCTAAAAGGAGTGTGGAAATTTAGTAGGTCTTTTGGTCCACTGTTTTTAAGGAAGATTCATTATCTCAAAATACACCTACATCTGCCATCCTTTGCTACCACATAGCAATGCTTATTGACCTCAAGTGGCACAAGTATGTTTTCAAGCAATTATTTTCAATACCTATATTTGCCTCTACTGTTTTGTTCTGTAACCATCTAGAAGTATTTAGGTTTTAAAAAATAAATTATTATGCCAATAATGCCTGAAAGAAGAAACATATACTAAACATGCTGGAGTTATAAAGACCCCAATGAAATGACAGCACCGAATATGAGAAAGGTGGTAAAGACATGGGTGTTTTCACCAAATATGTGATAGCCTTGTTTTCTTCTAGCCAGCAAGTCTTTTAATGTATTGTGTGATGCCTCCACTCCCCATAAACAGACACCGTGGAAGTTGCCCATCTTGTCTTAATCAAAGCACTGGAACAGAAAGATAATAACATTGTATAGTATTATTACTGAAATACTTTCCTGTGTTTATTTTTTTAAATCCGAGTTTTTCATGTACTGCATTCTCATTAGATTTTGATGCAGTCAGCATCAATTTCTAAGCAGCAATAGTAAACCTCATGAATAATTTTGGCAAAACCTTCCTTAAAGTGACTTTGAAAAGGCAAGAACTTTTGCTAGCTTTATCTTTTTGTCTTTGAAAACTGGCACCATCACACACTTCAGCACATACTTCCCCATTCATAAACAGCAACACACTTACAGCTAACTTTCTACCTCTTGCAGTTTTAAACTTCAAAAAATCACCTTCCTAATATGTGCTTCTAATTAAATTTCAGTCCCTAACCACAGCTGCTGTGATTCATGCATACCCTGCAAGGTTCAGTGTTAATTAATGAGAGCTCCTTAAATTCTCTGAGCCGGGTTGTGGGAGAGAAATAGGGTGTATGCAAGACATGAGGATTTCTCACAGTTGGTTGTAGGGTGTTGTGATGCCCCTCTGGGAGGCAGCTCAATTACAGTATGCATCCAAACAAGAATGAAAAAGGAGGTGGGGAACTGGGAACAGAAACCCACACAGTGTATTATTCATAAGCAAATATATAATTATGCAGTCTCATGAATTAGGGATCTACACGTTTAAAGAAAGACAGAAAAACTGTGTCAGAATATTGCTTTGCAGTGTATTGGTTTAATATTCCCTTCCTCCTACAAAAATTTAGAGGTAAAGTGGGACACAGTCAACTGATCCCAGGGGCCTGTAGGCAATCCAGGGACAATTTCTGACAGGTACAATCTGAAGTATTAATAAATTTCATGGAGTGTGGATTTCTGCAATCCTTTCTGGGACTGCAATTCAAGGCTGCAAATGAAAGCACCCAGCAGCTCGGCATCTCTACAGATAAAAAAATTTCAAGGTGAGATTCTAGAGCTTTGCTAAGTAAGCAAAGCAGTTGGTCCGGCTCACATGCATGTAAGTTCATAAATAATCACAGTTATTGTCATGTATTTGTCTTATGCACTGGGCAGGCTGCTCGAGACACCACAATTCTCTCTTCAGCTAAATGTCTGCCAGTTGAGAACACATCTACTCCTCACAGGTTGCACAAAATATTGATCTGAGAAGGCTATAATTGGTTGGATACAAGGATAAGCCTTTCACCTTTGTTCTTCAGTATTTATTTTTCACATGATTGCAATATCCTGCCTCTCCCAAGCATCTTTCATCCTTTATGTCTGCTCTTAGCAATGCAGTACAGAAACAAAGCGACCCCAGTACCAGGATCTGAAATTAAGTAGCTGATAGCTAAATGAAACCTCAGAGGGGAGGTTTAGAGGAACAGAATGTTAATTACTGAGGAGGGATTTGGCCTTAGCTTTCACAGAGCTTCCTCTTACAAAATATTCTTTGGTACATTTAACAGTCCTGAGCAGTCATATCCTCAGACTTCATCTTACCTGACCACTGATATTACAGGTGCTCTGAAAACTCCAGTCCCACAGGTGATAAGCATCATGCTCGCACCTGGGGTGGAATCACATCTTTCTTTCTCTTTCAGAGGGAAGTTTACAGTAAAGACATCAGCAAGCCTTCCCAGAATCAATTTCATGTTTGGTCCTCTGAGGACTTTAACTAACAGTGGATAGGCAATAACCACAAAGGCTCTCAAAACACATTATTTTTTCCTGTTAATAGAAATTCTGCATAGGATTAAAGAAAAAAAAAAAAAACAACAACAGATTTTTAAAGTAACAGGGGGAAAAAACCTCCTCTAATCCACTATCTATCCCTAGTGCTTACTGTTCCTTGCTGTTTTGGAAACTCTAACCCAGGGATACTCAGTTATTGTTTTTAATGGGTGTGTAAGTACCTGGTAACTTAATCATTACTTTTTCAAGTCAAGGACTGGCTCTGACTCTGCTGTGCTAGTCTGACTTAGGTACTCCCTTTGCAGGGGGCACGCTGCAGCTGCTCACAACATGAAAAAAAGACACACAAGAAGTCTGAAAGCAAAGCTAGCAGAATGATCTAAGCAGAATTTATCCACTGCCTAGATCTAGATTTGAGTCAATCTCAGGAGGAGCCTCATGCAAAGCTCTTCAAAATTTGCAGCAGGCAGAGGGGCTGCTCTTTTAGTAGCTCCAAACAATTGGTTTACCAATAGAAACTCTTTCAGGATACAGGTTTTCAGCTCTGGTTAACAGCTTCTGGATTTTAACACTTGGATCTTGCCTAATAAATACAAACACTGCAGTTATACTGCCACTGGAGCTCTTTTTATTATTTCAGATAGCAAGTTGAAGCCAGCATGGTCTAGGAACAGCACATTGTCTTCTGCCTATTTCTGTCTCCAACAGGTGACAGTTATCACCAATTCCTTCTTAGATAATTTTGCCGTTGGCAAGCCCTCTATTACCCCAGAGGCATTATAAACTGGTTAGCCTTGTTTCCTTAAGGTACAAATAATTTTTTATACTTAGATCTTAAAAGACAAGAGAAAAAGCTTTCACTTCTCCCCAGAATACTCAGAAAAAGGTGCCCTTAGTCTGACCCCCAGGGAGAGTAGGATTTTTCTTTCATTTAGACTAAAGGAAGAATCCAAAAACCACATCAAGAGTAGTGATCCATGGAATTGCAGCCCTACATTGGCAATTCCTAAATATTACAGCAAAATATACCTTTTTAGCTGAAGCAGAGGAGGCCTACCTTTCCAGAGTCAAACGAGATGGACTCCAGTCCAATTCAGGTCTATAATCTCACTTACTAGGTTTGTCATAAATTTTATCATGATCTGATTTATCCCAGACTATAGGCTCA
>NW_005054301.1:3854405-3877332 GCF_000277835.1 Geospiza fortis
TTGAATCCTTCTTTCTACCAGCCTTTTTCCACTACAGTTCCACTGCCTTTCTAGTGCTCACTCATTTGTTTTGAAAGGATAATCTTTTAACCCAGTCATTTATTCCAGAGTTACAAGAAGCTACATGAAAAAATCTGCTCAAGTTGAAGGCTTTGCTTCATCTTCATGCCTCTGATTCTATAAAATACTCTTGGGTATAGGCAGTTCAGATAACACAATGAAGAAAATTATTTGTGCCTTCATCCGTGTCAGTTTTGGTTTTCTATAGTCTTTTTGACCTTTAGAGCACATAGGAGGTTGTTTTCTTACAAGCACTTCTGACCACATATAAGACAATGATGGAAGCAGCACAACCCCTTGTAGCACTCACAGAATACTACCACTACCTGCTACAGAAAGTTTTGCAACAGATTTAAGATTTGCCATTAAATGCTAAAATCTTTGGCTGGGAGCGGAGATACTTCCTCTACCCTAAATTGCAAAGTATCTATTATGTCACATCTTTTAGGGCCACTAATATAGCAATTTCACAGGGCTACCATTGATTTCAAATAAATTGAAAGCCCATTTAAAGTAAACCATGGCACCCACACCAGAATACGAAATTGCATTTGTATATGATTGTTCACAGCACTCAGCAGCAAGACACCAGAGAACTTTGCTCTGTCCTTCCACATCCCCTTGCTGCCTCCCAATGTCTACCAACATGCAGGGAAAGTAATCAACTTTGGTAGTGCTTCTGAGGCAATCAAGCTGCTCAACAGAAAACTACTATCCCTCAAGACAAATACAACAAAGAACTGACAATTCTCTGTATAATGCAATTATTTCCACCTTTAAAGACATGTTAAGAGTAGCCTATGAAAGATTTCATCTATCCATTAATTTTTCAACATGCAGGACTCTTCTCTGTTCCTCCCTGGGGATCTGTCCCTTACATGATCCAATGGCTGATATCTCCAGAAAATCTTGGAGACTGAAGTAACCCTTGTTTGAGGACTACTGCTGAAAGGAATGTTTGCTATTCTCTGAATATTCTCCACAATGCTATGAAATAAAAAAGGATGTCTGTATGGCTGAAAACTCAAAGAACAAAGTCAGTGTGTAACCAATAATTGGAACCTTGACATCCTCACAAAACTGCCAAGAGATAATGATTTTGTGCTTGCTTCTGGAATGTTGTCCTGCCAATTTTTATATTTGGAGAGAGGACTGCAGAAAAAATAGAAAACTATTTAAGAAATAGAACAGTTGTCTTCCCAATCCAAATCACTAAAAACACTTCTTTATTCAGACTTTAGCTAAAAAGGCTTAGATGATCCTTAAATTGAAGTGGAATTAGGATTTAACAAATCAAATCCTTCTTCCTAGATCTCAAAATGAGCCTGGCCCTACTGCCATGTGCAAAGACATTAAAAGAAGAAGGATAAACTCTTCTAACCTTTAATCTTAATGATATTTTAATGTTGCAGAATTCAGTGGAAATGTGGCTTCACACCATTTCTCTTTTTTCTTTTGCTGTCAAAATGTCGTGATTTGTAGTTTTATGAATTTGCCACTTTTAGAACACCAAAAAAATGTACACACAAGAAACATAATAGCATGATACCTAACTTATCAGTAAGTCTGAACTCTGTAGTCAATATTTCATAAAGATAAGGGCACACCATCGTCATTACCACACACACCCTTTAAGAACTGAATATTGTCCATTTATAATTTTTAGCTGTAGGGCTGTGGGAAGCTTTGCAATGCATCCTTTGCAACTGTTGATGATTATAGTGAAAATCATGACTTTTTCCCCCTACAAGTTTCAATGGCAGAAAATATCAAAGTCAGCTGTGTTTCTCATTAGAACACTGGTCCATAAACTTTCAAAATAATTTGCTTCACACTTAGAAATTTGTACATACATACACACACAGACACATATATGTATATATATACACACACACACACATACATATTGTGGGGGTGTGCAACACATATGTATATATATTTACGGTGCCATTCCCCAGTCTTTGGACCATGCATATGATCTATGATCATCCATTGGCTTTATATTCCAATCTCAGCTCTTCCTCCTGGATTTCCACAACTTTAAATAGGTCAAATTGCACCGATAAATGAGCCCCTAATATCTATGTACAGATTATTAAAGAATAAATGCCTTCCAGAGTTTTTGCTAAAAACAAAATTAGTCAAAGAAATAACTAGATTTTGGCTGAAATTAACGTCAATTTACCTTATTGAAAGCTATGAAAATCTTATAAACTCCTGCCCCTCACCCTTTATAAATATGACCATTATTCCACCAAAACACAATATTTTACAAAACTGCTTCGTTCACAAGACAGAAAAAATTTGAGAAAAATAATTTGAACTTTCTTCCCTCTCAGCTACTCAGAGTTCCTTCCATATAGTCCATGGAGTTATGCTATGAGACAGTGTTGTAACACTGACTTCTATAATTAGTCAGTGAACTCTTGCCCAGTGATACCTGGAAAGGATACAAAATTCCCATTTTGCCTCTCACTTTCTGGAAAAGTATGAGCCCTTCTATGTTTTTAATATAATTATCTGAAACTATGGCATGTGTCTCTCTTAACTTTTTAGAGATCTCTAAAAAAGCCAGCTTATCTTTTGAAGTGTCCTGGAGACCCATGCACAGGAGTACCTCACATAAATTCTGTTCTATTTAACTGGATGAATTTTAAATGTCATGGAGTAGTCACTTTGAGAACATAACAGAGAACCACTTTTGGTTATGTCAAATCTTCATGATCTTCAGTCTGGTAGTTAGTTTGCCCACCTTCTAGATCTTCTTACTATCTAAAGTGCTGCCTGGTCTTTTTTTTAATCTTGATCTATGAAAAACCTGTTATTGCTCACATCACCTGTGATAGTGTTTTCCATTTTTGTCAAACTTCAGGGGGAAATACTGACACCCCAGTTATGAGCCATGTTCTCTGCTTAGAGATACTTGTTTCTCCTACCTACCAGTGTACTGGTAGCCTTCATAGGATGTTGTGTTTGGGGGGTAGTGATCTCAACCAGACCACTGGACCAGACTGTCAGACCTTGTACTTGGGGCTTGAGGAGCCCATGGCAGAGCAGCAGCAGCCACTGCATGGGAGCCTGTGGGAGTGCCCTGCGCCAGCCCTTGCTGTGGGCTGCTGTGTGATGTGACAGAGATAACCTCACAACTTGTCAGGAGTAGCTACATGATTCTGTTTGCTACTCAAAATAAAAGTGCTACACAACAGGAGGGAGGCAGGAAACTCTCTGCAGACAGGATCTGGGCAAAGTGCTGTGGGAAAATGCATCTGAGCTGCACCCAGTGCTGCACAAAAACAAAAATCCCAGACTCTGAAAGAGCGTGAAAATTGCTCACTATCGATATTCCTCTCTTATTGAAATGGCTATCCTATTAAGCCATTTGTCACCTGGCCTTTTTATTTAAATCCAGAAAGAGCCCTGCTTTTCCAATATCATGCTCCCTTCCCTTCTGCAGAACATCAAGCTGGTCCAAGAGGCCCAAAGTCTTGCTGGAATGAAACACATACTTTATGAGTCGTTTTACCTTCACACACAAGGACAGCAAATACTCCTCTAAAAGATCAATTTGTTCCTCATACTAAGAGAATACTTCATTAATTGACATGACAAATACAGGCTGGGAAAACACATCATTAATCAATAAGTATTGGAATGATAGATGTAAGTCGAAAGCTTTGCAGCATCAATTGGCATTTATTTCACAGTTATGTTATTTGTCATCTGTTGTTCAGGCAACAGTTCTTAGACAGCCTCTGGAGCATATAGAATATGACTGCCAGCATGTCAGAGGGTCCCATGTCACATGTGGCCTGTGAGGTGTCCTGGGGGAAGAGTGGCTGCTCCACAGTGCAGAGGGTTCCAAGTGATACCTTTACTTGTTCAATCATTTTCAGCATATATCGTAATATTGCTGTTTACAGGCACCTGGTTGATTTATGGATTATATTAACTGGTTTTAATGAAACCTTGCAAAATGGACAATTGTCTTAAAAACATTTCTACAGAGAAACCACAGCCTGAGAAGACTGATAACATGAGCACAAGTGAACAACAAAAAATGGCAGAGTTAACACTACTTCTTACTCCTAGCTCAAGCTCCTCATTAGCAACTTTATGAGGTAAAAACAGTGACAATCTGGTCTGACAAGAACTAGGCCAAACATATTTTGTAATTATCAAGAAGATGATTTGAAATATGCATTTTCATCCGTGATCTTGATGATAAACCTTGCCCTAAACATACAGTATGCTTTGATATAGTATGAAGTCTCCAGAATTAGGAGGGCATTTAAAAACTGAGCATCCAGAACATGAATGCAAACATCTTATTCATGCAATATCCAGCACTTTACAGGACTCAAAGGCTGTTTAGCAGTAGGAGGTTTCTTATTAAAAAGTGGAACAAAAAGAGCCACATGTTGAAATGTTTGTTCCTCCTGCCATGGTAAAAACTACTGGAATAATACATGGAAAACAACAAACTTAAATGTTTTCCTTAGTTAGCAAGACTTTAAACCAGCAGATTCTTTACAAAACTTTGTAGAGATGGGTGGGTATTGACTGTGAAAATCTTTTGTACCACAGAGAAGTTGTCTGGTTATCTTGTGGCAAAGTGCTTTCACTGAGCTATCCAGCTTAAGGGTGAGTTACATACTTTAAGAAAAAAACAAATGTTCCAAATTTGCTGACCTTTCTTGAGATGACAAATGGCTGTCAGCAGTATGCTACCTAGCAAATATATTGAAAAAAAGAAACACAATCTGTCCCTTCAAAGACAGGTGACATTTTAAGGATGACTGCAAAAACATTTACTGTTCTAAGAATAAATAAAATTAAATAATTATTTTAAAATATTGTTAGTCATCCTAATCTTATCCATTTTCTATTTTTGTGTAAATTATGTAATAAGCACAATATATTAGTACAATAGTATATATATGCAGTAGGACAAGCAGAGTTATGATTAACTAAATACACATATGTAAGGGGCAGAAGCTCAAAAACTTTTTAATGATAAGGAGGTTTTTAATCAAAACTGTTTGGAGATCCCTACTGTAGTGTAGGTAAGTCAGCACTTCCAGTGGCACATTATCCATAGCATGCTGTGGGATAAGGAGTGGTCCATAGAGTAAAGGGAAATTGCATATAAGAATACCAAAACCAGAAGAATTGGGGAATAGCACTTTGCAGAAAGCCTGCAAAAAATAGTTGATTGAGCTGGTAAAACAGCTGGTAAAAATCAGCCTGTGATAGAGCTGAGGAGGAAACAGGTTTAAAAGACAGTGCAGACTAGCAGGGCAGAGGGAATACTCTATCATAGGTGCTTTATGCACTTGGAATCACACATACACACCTCAGCTGTGAAAAGTGGCTAAAGCTGTGCTGCTTGTGAGAGATGCTGCTCAAGAGCATTTCTATGAGTGTCCTATGCTTATATGTCACAGTGGCTTTATCTCTGCATATCAACATTGCAGCTGCTGAAGGGGGAAATAAAAGAAGCTTCTTTCTGAGCAGCTGAAATCATACTTTTAAAGTGTACAGTTGCCTCTTTGATAGATCCTTGTGAGACAGCTGAGAAATGATGACATAGGTGAAAATACTTCCTTGTAAACTGCAGAATTTCATCACTGAGTCTATCAATCAAAGTTCCATTTATCATCCATCCTACACATGTAGTAATACTTATTACCAGAGGTGGGAAGCTGCTGCACTCCTACCTCACAGCTAATCCTTGTTGTAAAGAATCACAACAGCTATTTACACACTACTGATCCCCTTACCACAAGAGATGCACACTTATTCAGCATGCTCTCAAAGACCTTCATCTTATTTGTCTGAAAGGACTGAAAGAGATGAAGGACTGAGTATCCTAAGGGAATGGAAGGTAGTACAATTAAGGACGGTTTGCAGGAATGATTTTCACAAGTTTTAGCTGAATGCACCACTATCAATACATGGAAGATGAGTGGAGTTTTTTCCCCATTTTGAATATTCTTTAAATAATCTTAGTTAGACACCAATCTCAGCCAAACCAGAGCAAATTCTGTATGCAGCACATACTTCATACTGCTGGAGGTATGAAACAAGATCCAAAACTAGGCATATTTTTAAGTTAAATTTTTCTGTGTGGCAAAAAGTTGATTAAACCCAAAGCACACAACAGGAAATAGGAACACAGTGAATTCAGAGGAAATATTGGGAACCTACCATAGTATTATTCTGTTTGAGGTTGCTAAGAGCAACAAAGAAAATCTAAGAACTATTGTATTCATGGTAATGTAAATTGAAAATAATAGCCAAACATAGTAATTGGATGGATGGCCTCTCCCTTCCCACTGAACCTAAAAGATCACTTCCATAGCAGTAAAGGGCACTAAAGTATCATCATTCCCTTCAGAAAGGTGTGGAAGCACCTCTAGCAACACAGCATGCTCTTTACTATCTTCTAATCCTTCTAGAAATGCAGCACTAAGACAGTCCTGTGACATATCTCTAGTTTGTTTCTTATTTCTCAAAGCATGGTTTATTTAACAACAATACATGGTACAAGATGCAAAAAGGACACATGTAGTTACACATGGCCCAATTTTCTCCCTTTTACAATTGTTAGGTATGGGGTATTCATACACACACACATAGTATTCAAAATAATACTAGCTTGCTCAATTCCACTTCTCAGCTCTATTCCACCTTTTAAGAGATCCAACAATTGATGAAATTTAATGAAAATAAAAGCATGATACTGTGCTTGCACCCTTAATTCATTCCTTATGGTTAAATCTACTTCATCTACTCCAAGCAATTTTCCTTCAGCATTTGCATTCTTCAGAAAAGCCAAGTGCAAATTAACAGTATTTTCAGGTTTTTTGTAGACAGAGCTTTCTGAGGGATGAGTCTTGGAACAGGAAACAACATATCTCAAATATCAAGACAGTTGTAGGTAAATCTGACACTGGTAGGTATTAGACTGACATGACATTGACCAGTATCTATTGGACACATGGTTATCTTGCCACTATATCCCCTAACTTTTCTTTATCATACACCTTTGTGAACAGCACAAAAGCTGATCAGTTGAATATGTAAATTCTTTTCTTGTAAATACCTAATGGTTATTCGAAGTGACTCTAATAGTTAAATTTCCCTGTTCAGTATGCAGCACATTAAAATTTCTGTTTCATGATTTGTTCATTAATGGCACTACAATAACTCAGCACCTCATCAGCTGCTCTAAACAAGCATTTTTTAAAACTAAATAATAAATAATTCATAAATATTTATAATTAATAAATTAGAGAGCAGAAAGATCAATTGTTGTGTATGTTGTATGAAAAGAACATTCCATTAAGGCATCAGTGGTGCTGTTGGCTGGAATACTAAAGAAGAGAGAAGAACTGTGTATTGGTGGAAATGTAATGCATTCAATCCAGTCTTTTCTTGTATCAGATTCTGCCTCAGTTTTTTACAATACTTATACTGATTCAAACCTATGTTTCTACTTGATCTTGCCAACTTACATTTCAGCTCAATCTCAGTCTAGCCTTCTGGCCAACTTGCAGACTCTGGGCAAAAGGTTTCTGGACTGTCTAATTAAATGTTAGCAGGTCTGAAATTGAGATCCTAAATTCCCCTCTTCAAATCTTTCCTTTTACTGTCACTGAACACTTCTTCCTACATTCTCATCACTTTTATGATTGTAACAATCAGAAGAAAATGCGGCTATGCCTAATTGGGCTGCTTTCTTTCTATATCTCCTTTGGAAATACTCCTCAGCTTCCCTATGGACTACTATTAAAATGAACTGCTCAGTTAAGGCAATCCCTCCTTTGCAGTTTTCTCTCTTTTTTTTTTTTTTTTTGTGTCATGGGTAAAATATAACAGTTTTTCAATAGACTGCAATAAAACATGCAGTAATTCAGGCAAGAAGTGAAGAAAATTCCTTTAACTGAATTCAGAGAGATGATGATATTACTTCCAGGCATAGATGTACTGGGATACCAAAAGTAATATCTTTTATCTTGACAATCAAGTTTTGATGACATGTGGGCAAGTAGGTTGGATGAAGCAGCAATACAATGTCTGTAGCTTACATTTCCTTTCCTTTACATCTCTCTCTCTTTCCACCCTTCTGTCCTCTCTGCAGCTAATGTGGAAGGAATACAACCCAAAAAATCTGATGTATTTCTTAATGAATTTCTGAAAGAATTAAGTAATTAAAATTGAGCAGAATAGAATAGTATTTTTCCAATTATCTTTTTCAGACATTTTTCTGTTTTTCAAAAACTTTAAAACATCCACAGAAGTTAAGATATTACTCCAATGCATAAGAAATCATGTGCCATCAGTCACTGCCATGGATTTTCTTTTGCCCTTGATTCTTCTGACTGATTGCACTAGACTTAAACTATTAAATATTTAATTGCTGTCTTTCTTGGCCTCTGTACATCTGTAACTCACCTTGAGGCCATCTAATTTTGTATTATGGTAAGATTAAGTTGCTATGACTGTTCATTTTGTCATTTATCACTTTTCTAAATGATGCAGTCTGAAAGCATTTTTAAAGGAAGATCCAGTGGTTCCATTTGCACCTTCTATTTTTCCTTTAAAAGAGCATAGGATGATGGCTGCTGTATTCCTCCCAGCAGACATCATCACAAATGAAAACATTGTGCATTTTATTACAATTAACAAAAGACAAAAAAGGAGAAACTCATGCAACAATTCATATTCTCTGATAACAACATAAAATATTTTAGATTACACATTTTTGCAAGGCCTGTAACAGCAGAGCAAAAGAGGAAAAACGAGAATCTCTTAGGATGTCTCCCTAAGAACAATTGATGGAAAGATGCCAGAAACTGGTACACAAAAGAAAACCACATATAGTCACATAATAATTGCATGGCTGACAGCCTCATCAAAGTACCTTGATTAGCATCTGTTCTGGTCCCAGTACTGAAATATCCACAGCATGAAGACACTACCAGCTGTCACAAGCACAGTTCTGAGAACGAGTCTCAGAGATGTTCAACCTGCTTCTTAATCTCCTGAAAGGCAACATCACCTGCTTCAAGGATGAAGGGGAGGCAGTAGACACAGTTTATTTCCTGGGATTTAGTGTAAGATTTTTGATACCATCCCTCACAGCACCATTCCAGACAAGTTGCCCAGCTGTGGGATGAGCTGCGCACAGTGCACCGGGTTAGGAACTGGCTGAACTGCAGAGCTCAGAGGGCTGTGGTGGATGGGGCTACATCTGCCTGGCAACTGGTCACCAGAGCTGTTCCTCAGGGTTCAGTTCCAGGGACAGATCTGTTCAATATGTTTATCAGCAATCTGGATCCTGGAGTTGAATGCAGTATTAAGTCTGCTGTCAGTAACAACTGGAATGTGTTATCGACTCTCTTGAGAGACGAGAAGCCTTGCAGAGGGCTCTAGATAGATTTAAGAACTGGATGTCATTAACGGTATGAAACTGGACAAAATGATTCAGATGCAACACACAGATGCAGGTAGAGCCACAAGATGCAATGCTAGAGAATTCAATAATGAAATCCCATCAATGTATCATAGAAATTTTATGCAACATGATCAACTGGTGTTATTTAATATATTTCTGTTGATGGACGCTTTACTGGAGATAAGAAAAGTAATTAGACTGTTGAAAATTGTGTTAACATCTCTCATAATTCAATATTGACCATCACCAGCACTACAATATGTGGTAAGACTGATAACTAATTTTGTGCGCAATTCCTGTAATAAGGCAGAAAAGAAACAAAAAGTGATTGGAGGTGAAAGTGTTGCGGGATTATTTGATGAAACAAAACAGTGTTTCACCAGTTTGACTAACTATATCTCTCCTCTATTTCTTACCAAAAAATAGTTCCAGTTTTGGTAAAATACCATAGGTATATTCACAGACAATATAATTAATTGTTCTAATATCAACATATTTTGAGAATGAAAGACATATTCTAGTAGTTATTCCAGCAAAGCTCTCAGGGATTTTGGACATTACAAAATGCATGAGAATGTGTTATGAAATTGAGTTGTGAGGGCTATTAAAAAAAAAAAAAAGAAAGCATGGTTAAGATATTTGCAGCCTCTAGTTCCAAATTACACACCCTTTATACAACACCTTAATTAAGTCACACCAAACAAAAAGCCTTGACCTAGACTCTGCATCAATAAATATACAACATCTGAATAATACAAGTGCCAACAGGAACAAGAGAACAACCCAAGTTGATAACAATATTCACAAGGAACATAAAGCCTTTCAAGCAGCAATGCCTAGATGCAATCATAGATTCAAAGTATTCACCCCGTAAATCACAAAGATTCTTAATAGCAAAAGGTTTTGAAACAGCATATGTAGTACAAGCAGTGGAACTTCCACTTAAGTATTCTAAAATAAAGGTAAGTAAAAGACAAGTAAAATAAAATCTCCTCTAAATTAGGAATTTCTTTTGCAAGAGAAAGACAAAAAAATCTAAGAGCAATTTTTAGAGAAACTAGAAAACAGCAGAATAAACAATCAAGATTTGCCCAAGATGTTTGTGGTAGTTTTGGACATGATGAAAGGAAGGATTGAGGTCCCTAGTGAAGGCAAAATACTCAGGCAGAGAAACACATCTGTGAAAGACTATCTGTGGCCACCCCGTCCTTTAAAACTTTCTAAACATCTCTGCATTACTTGGTCTTTCTGTTTGCACTCATAAATAAATAAGTAGCAGTCATTCTGCAGCCAGATCTTGTATACACACTTACTGTGGCTTGTGTTGGAGCAAAATATTTACCCAAACAGCTTCAATGCATTTCTTTCACCTGACATAAATATAAGCAACTTTGAAAGCTCAAAGCTTGAAAGTTTCAAACAGGATTCATTTAGAGACATAAACCAAACAGTCCTATCAGACTACGTGCTTCAATTTGGAAAACATATAAGAATGCAATTAAAACTGGCTGTAGGTCAGCTAGCTTGTAATTTTGTAAATACCATACACATAGCCAAGGGACAACAAAGCATGGGAGGGCACACACAGATGTGAAGTGTTCTTAAAGATCTGTTAATACATTTTCCCTCCACAAAAAAACCACTCCAAAACATTAGGGCTTTTCCTGGAAGATTTCTTTTTCAAACAACTATTAAATTAACTTCTTGTAGTATTTCTGTTGATGGTCAGTGTTGGATGCATGTTACTATAAAGATATTTATCTTGCTCCCAGGAAAGGTGCACACCAGTGTTAGTCAGAAAATTCAGCCCTGGTGGGACAGCTATACTGATTCACTGCAATAATTACAGTCACAGTTCCTATTTCATTACTTGATGGACACACTGTTCTGAGAAAGGTGCAAGAAGAGAACAAACAGTTATCCCTCCCTTGGGAATTTCAGTTTCTAACCGATCTCTAGATTCTAAGTGCAGTTACCTTTTCCTATGGTCATCTCAGACCTTGGCTAACATAAATAACTAACTAGGAAAGCTAATCCAAAAAATAGTAACATTTGTGGTGACAATTTTCTAAACATACTGCATACATTCTGTTGCTGGCCTCAGCCCATTTGGGTCTCCTGCATGCACTGCACACAGCCAGACCCTGAAGGAGTTCAGTGTCACTAACAATATAATGAAAGCTAGTAAAGGGAACTGGGAATCAGAAATACATTAAACACCACAGACTTTTCATCCTTAATTGGGGCTTTGTATCATTCCCACAGTAGATAAGTTGATACTGACTTTAAAAGTCTCAGAGTTGGGACTGTTACAATGCTATTGAATTGGTATTACCTGGACTTGAATGGACCATAGTAATAATAATGGAGCTCACTGAAACCTCACAGGTGACTTTCTCAAATATCATTTACTCTTGATTTTCTGTTTCTGTTTAATACTTCTTTAGGTGGGCTTTGTAATGCCCACAAAAGTTTAAAATTATTTGCCTTCACCCAGCTGGTGACTCTCAAATTCTCAGAGCTTTCCTGTTCTTATGTACTAAGAACAAAATAATGCAATTGTTGATTTCAATGCTTTTGTTTCAGGAATAAGTTCTTTCAGGGATGTCTGTGTACATTTTTGTGGTTTAGTGATTAAATAACGTTTACTGACAAAAGTTTAATAGAAGTGTAACAATGCCTTGTATTTACAGATCATCTTTTGTTAAACATCTGAAAGCACTCTATGAATACTCATGACATCAGCCTCTTAGGTGGACTTTGAAGGAGGTAGCAGGTCTATTTTGCAGAAAGGAAACTTCAACACAGTAAAAGAAGACGAAAAGACCTTTTCAGGCAATATGTTCAAGACTATAAACAGATCTTATAATACCAAATCTTGTGTTTAATTACCAGCCCACTTTTCACTTATACATCAAATAGTTACAATTCTGTGTCACCTCTTCTTAGGAAGGTTTCACTGCAGTAATTCAACCAAGTAACACTGAAGCATTATAACATCTCCTGCTTAACCTTTCCCTTCTCCCTGACTGCCGCAGACTCATACATAATTTGCTGATGTCTCTTTTGGCCTTTTGGCCTCCTACTTGACAAGCTGGCATAACTTGTGATTTTTAGTAGATAGACTGACAAGAAAAAATGGGAGGGATCAAATACACACATCCACATTTAATTAGCCTTCAACATGACTGCTTCATGGAGAGCAAGTTCATAAACATCAAAAAGAAGTAAAGCCTCAGTATAGACCCATATTCTTAATTGACTGCTGCCATTGACAGGAAGGCTGCTTTAGTGAGGGACTAGCCCTGCACTTAGGGGTCAGAACAGAATGTAACAAGTTAGAAATGAGCAGATACAGGCAGTCCATTATTCTAAAAGACCAAGTCATATCATTTCCCCAGCTCATTGCTTTTTCACAGGTTTATATCTTAAAGCTCCAACAACTTTACATCTCATATCACATCTCCTAAGAGCTGCTCACATTTACAAATGGGAACCTAAAGCCAGAGAACAGATAGCTGCAATGGACAGCCAGAACACGCTGCAAAACAGCGGCAAAGATGCGTTAGTTCAGGAATGTTTGTCCACACTCCTTGGACCTCACCCCATTTAATCTCAGTGGATTCCTCAAGACAAAAAGGAGCAGAACTAATGTACTACACTAAGTTGCTGAAATAAACATAAAAAATGAGACTTTTAAGTGAAAACTCTAGCTCTTGATGAATACATGTCTTATTTCTAAGCTGATGTAGAGGACAGATCAAGGTCAAAAACTTTTCTGTTTTAAGGTGCTTGTTTAGTCCCCGTTGCATTCTGGTAGCATAAACCTGCCACTAATCACTTTTTGCACTAGAAGTAAAATGCAGAATGACTAGGGCAGAGATTTGCCTAACGTTTGCAGATGTAGGATTCACTGCTTAGAAATGCCTTAGTTAATTTTCAAAGCACTTCTCCTCCTCCTTCATTTAGTCTTCATTCGTTGCCCTCTTTCCCATTATTTTCCTTCTGTTTTCATTCCCTCACCACAACCATCTTGGTTTTGACTAGGTGGTGATGAGGGAGAGAATACGACTCCGCATTTCAGCAAGACTATTTTTCTTCAGGTAACAAAAAGATATTTGCTAATTTCTCTCTTGAGTGTGTTTTGAAGATTTTCCAGGGCTCAAACAAGTATTTCTTAACTACTTCTAGAGCATCCAGCTATTAGAAACTTTCAGGTTATAGTTCAGAACATTTTTATTGCCCAAATTAGGCAGTTCTTCCATCAGTTGGCATGATCTGGCAGCAAGAACTCCAGAGCATGTTTCTCCTGCATACCTCTTGTTCCAAGGTTTGATGTAATAGTTGGCATGCTTTCCTTCTCTTTCATGCCTGGCAGCAATGGAACAGTGCACACATGGTACCCTGGCCCCCATCACAGCCCACCTGCACAGAACGAGGCGACTGCGGCGCACGGCTGAGGACACAAACACACCGAGACCAGCCTGACACTACAGCGCCAGGGTGGGCACTGCTGCTCAGGAGGGGATTGCTGTTCTCAGAGCAGTGTCAAAGCAAGCAATCAAGCCAGCTGCTCCCTGAAGCATCCTCCAGGCCTCAGCTGCTTCCATGCATGCACCCAGGACGCTGAATTCCAAACGCTGCTTGAGCACAAGCACCTCACTGATGTCTGTTCTATATTTTCCTGTCCTCAGCTTGCTGAAGTCATGCAGGGCATTCAGGAAGCTGGCTTGATATTTCCTACTGACTTCAGTTGGATCTGAATGGTGCCCCTGCTAAGTGGTATTGCGGTGACAGCCTTTGGAAGGGCAATGACAGAACAGCTTTTAGCTGAGATGCTGAAACATGATGTATGACATGGAAGAACAAGCTGGGAGTGTGTTGGGAACTTAAGTTCTGTGTCTGTCTGTGAGGACTGACACACAGTCTGAGCGATGTGCTACAGCAGCCAGGCTGCAAAACACCTCACATATTTAAGCAATCAAGAAAGATTTATCTATTAAATAATCACTGCCACCCAAGGATATCTCTCAGTGAGGGTAAATACATCCTTACTGGGAGATTCTAGACAGACCAACTGATGCCCCATGAAGACAGGAGATGCTTGCACAAGGCAAGGTTATTGTGTTGGTAGCCCAGACAGATACAACTTCTGTAGTCTTACCAAATGCAATAAAGACCAGCTTGGAAGAGAGTGATCTAACTCAGTTTTTGTAAGGGATAATACGGTAGACAGAAGAGCTTCTTGTAAAGAAAATTATTTTACCTGCATATATAATCCTTGTCCACAGCAACATTAGGTGCATCTGTCTTTACTGACTGTTTTCGCTTTTTTTTTTCTTTTCAACCGTCTAAACCTACTCTAGGCTTTCACAGGGCACTGGTGTATGAGAACTTGTACTTGAGTTGTTACTACTCCCTTACAACTGGACGTCTTCCTCTCTTCCTCTCCTTCCTGTTTCTTACTGTGCATCAGAAATATTTAATTCACCTACCAGTTCTCCTGTATACTTTACAAAAAAGAAGAATTGCTGAGATTATTGATGACTGAAAACAAGTCTTTTAAGTGGAGGTGTCATTTAACCTAGAACTACTCCCCTGCACCCTTGATATGCCTCAGAGCCTGAAAAATCAAAGTGTATTCATTCACAAAGCTGATATCTTTTTATCTCTATCAGCTTTGGCAAAGGATGAAAATGGAGTTTTTAACCTTGCTGGTCAATTCCTCAGGTATCTTATTTCCTCAGAACAAACCTGCATCTCTCAAGATTAGATGCAAGTAATTTTTTTACGTGCTGTTTCCAAGATTTCACCACAACTCTAAGTCAGGAATCAGTAGTACAAAAGGTTGCGGGAAACTAGTGTAGTGAGAGAACACTGACTGTACTAGAAGTGAAAGAATGTACAAATAAATTCCACTTGTCTTTGTCAGGATGAGAAAAGTTTTCAAAAAAGAACAGAGACAGGACAGGATCAAGCAGCATTTACTGATACACAAGACAACAGATACACAACTATGGCACCTGCATCAGTATTTCCCACCAGCAGCCCAGCATTCTGCAGTAGCAGCAAAATAACTTACACTTCAGTGGAATTTTAACTACAAACAAATTGAGCACTTTCTTTGTTCCTCTGAATAGGAAGGAATGAAGACTAAATCTCCCATAGGAATGGCTTGTATGCACAGAAAGTAATGTAAGTCATTTATCACTACTCTGATGGTCTTTTCTAATGAACATCCTCCAGCTACTGAAAAATAACATCATAATGTAACACACACTTTGCTACCTGAGTGAAAATGCCACTGACATCTTCTGTTTACTTAACTAGAGAATACAGAACAACGAAGGTTAAACCATGTAGTACCTTCTTTGGAGTAAAGCAGATTTATTCATACAAGATGGTCCCCCCCAAAAAAACCAAAAAACCAAACCTAACCAAACAAATCACCACCGGAGCTAAATTGCTGAAACAAACAAAATATTAGATGAGTAGAAGTAAAAGTATTGAAACTTCTAGTCTCTGGCTGACCAGTTCTTATCTGATCTATGTAAAAAGAGGCCAAAAGCCAACATTATCAGATGTTAAGGGGACTGCATGAAATCAGCACATGGAATTTAGTTCAGGTCCATCTTACAAAAGCAGTGAAGGAAACAATAATTGCTTTCCCTTGCTTTTGACAATTTCACTGTAAAAAAGCCCAACCCACTGACACTGACTACCTTGCAGATGCCCAAGAAGGCACTCCATCAGGTACTGTGAGTGCAGGGACACAGGGACGTTTCCATAGATCATACTTGTGACATAATTGCTAATCAAGTTAACAGAAATCACTATTATCCTTTTCAAAGTTGTCATTAGCACTAAATCCAGTTAAAATGGAGCGAGACTATAACATCAAAAACAAAAGAACAAATCCACAGGAAAAAAACAGCCAAGCAAACCCACAAATGAAAAAAAAAACAACTCAAACCAAAATACCAACATCTCTTCAAACTTTTCCATTAATATTGTCACTAAAAAACCCAATGGCATTTGATAATGATTTATGAACATGGAAAAAATACCAGTTAGTAATTATTTCTGAGAAAGGTTCATATGGTTTGGTTTCTGCTATTAATTGGACTATTACTTCATTAATTATTTGTGTGCAAGTTTAGTTCAGAACTGCATATTCACATGCCTTGCAGCTTGAAGATTTTGATTGCTGCTGCAATCCCCCACTTCCTGGTTGTATTGAGCAATGAAGCTGTCCAGCTGTTCTGCGGTGCCGAAATAGTGATTCAGTGAGGAGGTGATGGCATCAGATTTGATTTGTTAGTTTGTATTGTGGTTTCTAGAACCCATGAATCCTTCTCATTAAATAACCATCAATCGTGCTGGAGATGATTAACTTCTGAAGTCAGAATTAAATCAGCATTGAATCTGCACTGCTATTAGTACAGTTAATTTTCTGTTTGATGGCTGATATGCCAGGTGTCCATTGTTCAATGTAACTTGAAAAGTGAAAAAAAATAATTGCGTGCACACGCTCTTCTTATTTCAATAATACACTGGAATTCAATTTCAAAGAGTGGGTGAGAGCAGTGGGAGTTGTAATGGTATTGACCTTCCCCTCTGTGGAGGATGCTAATGCTGCAAAACAATCAATATACTAAGAAGACAACCAAAAAAATGAGGCCACATTTTTGCTTTTCCTCCTTTAAGATTTTTATACTGATGATGTGCCAGGAAACTCATTTTACATTAGACCAGTAATTATTTCTATACAAAGAAGTGTTATATTAGCAGCTGACAATCCATCGGAGCCAAGAGAGCCTTCTTAAGAAGAAAGTGAAACAAGAGAGATTGCAAAATGGAAAATTTTGACCTTTCCTTGCATCAAATTCCCAAAACAACAGTTCCTTGTCACAAAAAAATAACTAGATCAAACAGCAATTCTCTCCATCCTCCATTGAAACCACAGTTAGAAACCTATAGGCTGCTTCTAAAGGAGGAAAAAAATCCACCAGCTTGACAGCTGAGCATTCTTTTTTCTGCTGTTACCAGTGTTTTTTGGGCAGAGTACAAGCTTTACCCTTTTGTTCATTAGGCAACAAGGTCACTGCTGGACATAGAGTAAGAGCCAAAGTATTCATAGTCAGGATTTAGAAAATCAGCTTTTGCACAAGAACAGGAGATGGCAACTTTATCACAGACTGTACTTCTAAGAAAAATACTAAAGAAGCTGGACTTTTGTTAATGTTTCAGTGTTGGGCACAGCTCTCTTTCAGCTCTCTTGTCGTGCCTAACCTCAGGCCACTTGTCTTTTATCCCTCTGCCCACAGAGTGCAAAACAGGTTGAAAGACAGAACCGGCAGAGGTGTGAGCAAAAGAGAGCTGAGGAAGGGTTCATGTCACCGGCGTGCACCTGCACAGCAGCAGCCTGTGCATGTATGAGAACAGCCTGCCCCAGATGTCTGACCCCTGCATGAGTGTCACCCACTGAGAGACAGCCTTGTCCTACTGCCAACAAGCATCAGAAACCCAAGCAAATCCAACCTATCTGCAACATGGAACTGTCATAATGAGGGAAATTGACATCTTATAAAGGCCCATTAGCCTTCCTGGAATTTATAGATACTGTTGGTCTACAGAAGAATAATTAAAAAGGTAAAAATACTTGTAGAATACACCCATAGGAGGAAGTTGATGGGGCAGCCAGCACTAGCGCAACCCATTAAATTCTGTTTTGGTAGGTGTGTTTTATCACGATGGTCCTTTATTAAATCATTATTTAACCATTTAGAACTTGCAAGCTATACACATCTTGGTGTACTTAACCACACAATTGTTTTAGCTACTCCTTCCTCCTACTTGTTAAATTTATCAGACTGGGCACTGGTAGACTGCCAGGAGTAAGTCTTACTTAACAAGGCAATTAGCCCAACAATTAGTATATATACAGGATCTGTCCCCTCAACAACTTCTACAAGCCAAAATCAGATTAAATACTTTTACTGAAAGCAAAACCAGTCATAGACAGCCATACAGCAAATGAACCTACTGAACTAAATAAATGGAAGTACTTCTTAAAACCAGTTTGGCATCCACACAACAAATATTCAATAGCATTTACTTGATCTTTGTTATACCCTTCTGCCTGCCATTGCTGTTATTTTACTGTACAGTTGTAGGCAGCTCATTTTCATCATCAGGGACTCATTAAGAGTCAGCAATTTGGTGCTTAATGACTTGTTAGCCCTGAATAAATATATTTAAATAAATTCAAATTGAATTGCATTTGGATTGTATTTTCTTTTATTTTCTTTTTTGTTCTGTTTAGTTTTGATTTTTTTTTTTGTTCAATAACATCTGCAGCAAGAGAAAGTAGCATTTAAAAAGGAATTTTTGCTAAAATATATATTCCAGATTGTTCATACTTTTCAACACACAATCCACCTTCCTATGGTTTGCACTCTTATATTTTGTGTTACTTCCTTATGGTTTATATAGTTTCTTCAGCTATGGTGTTAGTTCTGATATTGAAGACATTCAGCCTACTCTCAAAGACGTCTTTTACATACTTGAGTACTACTCTCCCTCTTCTTCCATTTTCACCCCATTACAAATACAGTTTTAGAAAAATCCACTCTTGTTCTTTTTCAGGGTTTGGTTTTATAAACAAGGCATGTGAAATAAAAACATCAACACCCAGACCATTCTATTTGGATTTTTCTATGCCTAAAGACTGCTGAATCTTAAGTGTTCTTATATGCCTCTCTTTTTATTTATGTCCTAACAAGAGGCAGTTACGGAGCTCTAGCTGGTTCAAATCAACAGGAGAACAGAAAAACAAAAATAAATATTTGCTGGAGATCTGCAAGTCTTAGTCCTTCTCCACTGGGGGAATCAGGTATCTGAAGCTTTAAAAGGAGCTGTTTGATGCTGTATTTTGGCCTGCTACAAAGCTCTTATGGCCAACTCAAAACTACCTGTGGATGATCAGAAATGAGGTGCAGCTGTTCTACACCATCAGTTTTCAGGCACTGTCTGCAGGCACAGAAGTGAAAGAAAGCAGAACTCCAAATTGTATTATTCTAATGACCATCTTGCTCTGCACTGCATTGTTCTCCTGAGTTGTGCTGCTCTTTTCTCAGGAATTATCACTAAATAACAGAAGTTTCTTTTATTTTATGCACTAGAACTATCCATGCTTAACAGAGTACAATTGGTGTGCTACACATTTGTGGGAAGCAACTCCCAGAGTTGATAAGGAAGGGAGGTCTGCTAAACATTACAGTGCTGGGGCTTTTTACAATATCTCTACTGAACTTACTGACAAAACTGGCATTCAAATCATTAATTCAGAAACAACACGACTGCAACAGAATGGGCCAGCCTTTATTTTTCTCGTACATTGTACAAGTTCTGGATACGACATCAGCTAAGGAAATGCTGATATTCTGACCCCAGATCAATCCTCTGGATTGTTAATAGCATGATCAACTGATAAAGGATATAAATGCTGTTAAAGTGAGTTACAAGAAAATTTTAGGGGTGACAGGCTGAAATGTGAAATCAAATTTTATAGGCAAACTGAAGGGTGTATATATATTTAGCTATTTTTATTCCTTAATTTGGCTTACTAGATTTTCTAATTTACAGAAGCCATTACTGATTTGGAACTTTAATTTTTTGGTTTTTTAAATTTTGCTTATTTTTACATAATTCTGGCACCTGCACCTAACAAGTTCATGTACTACCCTCAACAAGAAAAAGCACAGGGAACACAGATGCAGGTGGTCTTGAATGGAATAGCTTGAATAAGATTTGTGACGGCTTCTCCCCCCACCATGATTTTACTTGGCAGATTTCACAGATGAGAAAGACAAAAAATGTCACTAAACACAAGCAGAAAGATGCTTTCTCAAAGTGTACTGTTTAATATAGTGGCTGTATGTTGCTCAAAAAGATTTTTCACAAAATAAATGAGATTTTATGAGTAGGTGAAGAGAGTCTCTTCACTTGGATGTCTAGTCAACCATGGGTTGACTCAGTCAAGTTTTATATTTTGATACTGTGTGTATTTTAATTTGAGAACATGGCTTTGGTTTCATATTGAGAGACAACTCAAAGCTTCATTGAGTCTTACAGGAGTGCTGTTCCTTGGATAGAACAAAACAATTGTTGAGTTCAGAAAAAGAATACCAACTTAAGTTATCCCATATAATTAAGAGAAACAGATACTGCACACACAAGCTGGAATTTGGTGTAATATGGCAATACTAACACCTCATTTTTTGGAAAGAAGTTACAGTGATCTGACCAAATGCAAAGGACTTGAGGCTGCTGCTTTACTTCTGTACAGGAGAAGTACTGCTTCAGTTGATTAAAAAACTGCTGCTAGGGAATGCAGGTATTCACACCAGGGTTTTGACCAGTTGCTTTTTAAAATTCCTTATGGACAGTTTAAAATAAACGGACAAATAAAATCCTAAAATGACTTGCTATTTTAATTGTGGACTGTCTTAGCAAAAGTAAAACTGAGAGGATGCCTACAAATGACAGGTAATTGATATCCATACTTCTACAGAGTGAAAATAGATAAAAAGAGTTCCTTCACTATTGTGGTAAATAATCAAAACAACCAACAAACATTTTTGATCCATGGTACCATTCACTCAGAATCAGACTCATTTTTGAGAACCGGTGCCTAAATGAACAAGCAAGGGATTGGCCTGCTGTGGCAGATCCTTGCAGTGAAGACAACAAAAGTACACTCTCTTTTCTCTAAATAGTGTGCCAGATAGACAAATCAATGAAATGCAATTTCATCAAACTTGGCTGGGGTGGCACAGACTGTATGGCAGAGTATTGTCTGACCCAGATTCATCCAATACAATGTGATGAGAAGTTTATGTGACACACAGAGATGAAGCAGAGAAAAGAGCACAGAAATTTGCAGTTTCTAATAGAAAACACACATCTTTCCACTGTTATTTTTATATAGGGAAGCTTGCTAATCATACAAGAGGTTAAGGCATGTTCTACATCTCTCTTATGAACAGGAAGGCCTTTATTTTATCCTTATATATTAGAAATAATAAAGAAGTCCAAAATAAATTTTTATCATTAAAAAGCCAGCTTAACTCTGAAGACTTTGTTTACCTATTTCTTCTGAGGTCATTCTTTTTGTTGAAGAAGGATTAGCCTACTTCTAGACTCTGTCATAATACATAACATCTGTACTTTTTCCTTTCATTCTCTACAATGAGATTTAATATATAATACAAAGTAAGGTATAGCTTGACAAAAGGTCATTTTTAATGGCCTAAAAACCACACAACTCCTCTGATTCCTTTATAAAACAGATTTAGGCCAGTACTACCTCATCAGTATTTAACAATGTTACTCACAGAAAAAGAACCTGGGATTGCAGAGAGAACAATGTTTACATCTTATATAGGAAGCTAAGTCCAGTAACAAAAACCCAGTAAAAGAACCGACCCAAAAAACCTCCAACCCTCCCATCCCCTGCAAGTTCCCCCCAAAACTTCCAAACCCAACCGGCAACGACAAAAGAACACACAAAACTCAAACCCAAAACCAACCCAAATCTCCACCATCGGGAAAAGAGGCAACTAGTGACAGCAGCAAGTTTTTCTTGAATTTTTACCTGTATATTCTTGTGAACAAGGTATAAAAAAGAAAATCACAGGCATTTACTTCACCATCACTCATTTATTATAACTCTCTCCCAGTGCAAGGTTGTCCACTTCTGCTAGTATCTTAGCTGATCTATTGCTAAGACAGAATACAATTCTGTCAGTAAAGACATGATGTTTATGAAGTAATTTTCTGAGGAAGCACTTGGAAGCCCTCAAGTGAAATAGATGACAGAAATTCAGAACATTTTAATTATTTAGTGCATTTCCTAATGCTTTGTCCTGCTTTATTTTGTAGTATTCAAATAATTAGCAGTACAAATGGAAGTGGCAAAAATCCCAAATCTATAGCACAAACACAAGAAACCACACACTTGGACTTTTGCGCTCCCCAGTTTGCTGAAACTCAGCAGCAAGAAGTTTCTCCTCTTATGCCTTGCCTTATAGTTAGCTACAGAAAGTCACAGGGCATATAAGCAAGATGGCAATACTACAGATAGATGCTGCAACTTATTCACACCATCTTTTTATTTTTATCTCAGTCTTCCCCTCCAACATTGCCCACACTGCTTCTATCCACTTAATACTCACTGCTATTTCTTGCACTGCAAGCTTACCTCACCTTACAATATTGTTGCATTGTAAAGCTCCTTTCTGAGCCTGCTATAAGGCCCTGATAATGCACATGAATGCTGACCTGCCTGCCAGTACTTGATAATTTAATTCTATCAAACCATTCTTCTGTTTCAAACCTTCTTGA
>NW_005054301.1:3877342-3882652 GCF_000277835.1 Geospiza fortis
TGCTACTTCTGTTTGAACATCAAAATAACTTTTTTCTGGTACAATGCACTCCTCCTTGATTCTTAGACCAAGACTTTCCAACTCAATTCCCTGAAGTTTGAAAACTCTATGAAAGTTTATGTTCAATATTCAGTGCCTACCTTCAGGCACTAACTGTTGTGGGAAGTCCATTGCATGCCCTGAGGTTACTCTTCCCCTCCAGACTCCCTACCTTCCAAGTACAAGAAATGTCTCACTGTAATTCACAGGCATAAAACCCACATTAAAGGACAAAAAGTTGGACCTCTTATATTCCTCTGATGCCATCTGCCCTTCCGCAGATGCACAGCATAAAGAACCACCAGGTTCTGCTTCCTGAATAGGTGATGCCAGTGAAGCTATGGCTTGTTGTTGAATATAGACAGATGTGTCCATTTCTCACAATTCTAAGAACATGTAAGGGTGGATTAGATAAAATACAGGTTATTTTCAAGTGAAATTATCTTGTTTCTAAATTGCACTTCAGGGTTGTGCAAAGAGAACAAAGATTTGTTATCTAGAAGCAGAAAGTTAATTTGTGTGATAAATAAATATAAAAACTTTTGATGAATGAGAAAATAGAGAAATGGTCAGTACCTTTGAAAATCAGCTATCTTCTGCATAAAACAGACAAACTGCTGATATACCAAGCACATAGATATATGATTTACTTCATGAATGATTACAAAACTTTTTCAAATCATTAGTTCAAAAAAAATGCTTGAAACCTAGAAGTTCTCAGAGCTGATCCATTACCTAAATGACGCAGTATACAAACCAACCCAGCATCTCTGCCAGAGGTCAAAAGAAGCTCTTTTCTTGTAGATCAGCTAAAACATGAAATGCTTCAACAGAAAATATTTCAACTCTTTGACTGACCACATATTGTTCTTCTTGATTGCTGTCTGGCTGAGGACATATCAGAAAAAAATTCATTATGACCTATATCCTGATCAGAAAAAGACACATGTAAGGTTACACACATGAAAATAATTTCATTTAGTTGTGTTGGGGGCCTGGAGTGTCTGCCTCACTAAAATTTTGGAAAATATTCACTGTGGAAAGAAACAAACTCCAAATAAAGGAAGAATTCATTTCTCACGCCATCAGGGGATCTCAGAAGATTCTGAGATGTGTCTACTATAGTCAGACCAGCCATGGTCACAATAATGTCGCAGAGTAGGATATAAATGTGCTGCCTAAATAAGAAAAGACTAATCATCTTCCAAGAATCTTCACAGCCTTTGTCAGGTAGCTGTTTTCATATCTACACACTGTCTCTTTGTGTCAGTAAGTCCACATACATTACCCTGCAGCATATGCTCATCTCTTTATGGCTGCCTATTTTTCTTTGTATATTATCCCATTTGTGAAAAATCTGATCATATGTCTAGAGAAGCTATACAAGAAACATCTTTCCCAGGTAACTACTGCTTATAAGCTTTTAAATAAACTTGTTTGAATAACTCTACAGAAATCTTGAGGAAAGTGAGTTTTAAATTAACTACACCTTTCTCTTTCCCCCTTTGGTCCAGATCAATCAGTATAAAGTAATATCAAAGTGGGATGAATCTTTTTCCAGCATTCCCAAAGTGAAGCAACTCTTCATGCCTTTGCTCTTTTCCTTAAAACTGACCAGAAAAGGAAAAAACCCTGGTTTTGCAGTTTCCTGCTGTGTAGGTTTCTTCCTTCTCCTTCTTTGTGTGAAGATAGGTAAGACAGTTGAAAAAAGAGAAGAATGAAAAAAGGCAGCTTTTCTGACTGATCCATTTCCCACCAGGCAGTCTATTGTGTCTGAATCGCATCTTCCTACTTGGACTGTGAGCAGGTCTTTGACTGAAAACATTTGTTAGTGACTGCAAATGGGAAGTCAGTCTTGACTTTGAATACTCAAGAAGTTGGAATTTTTTCCAAAGGAATTTATTCAAATTTTGTGCAGCTGGATATTTCTGCTGGGGATGAGACTCAGAGGTGCTTTGAGGGCAGAAAAGATCAAGGTGGTAACAACTTTCTGGATGATGGAGAGAAACATGAGAAGTCCTGAAAAGACCAGCACCCATCATCTCCCCTCTTCCAGCCTAGTGCTGACATTTCCTTTTCATTTGTGCAGGAACATCTCTCACTACCGTCAATTCATTGCCCCATACTGAAGTGTAGTGCCTCTGTGCATTGCTAATCTCTTACCACATCTGGTTTCAGCAATGACCAAATTCAGGTGAGAATGACTCATACTGATACAAAATCTTAACATTCTTTCTGAAACCATCAGGGTGACAGGACTGTATGAATAATGCTGTTAGAAGAGTATCAGTAATGTGTTTGTCAGCATAAGACCCCTTGAAACTCTGGGCTTGGCTGCAGCACTCAGAGCAGTGGAAAAACAAAGATTTCTCTGGAAACTCTGTAGGAGCTGGGAGCTGCCGCCTGTCACAGTGTTTAGGTACCTCTGGGATAAGTAGATGATTATCTGACTGTGACCAGATGACAGTCCCTGACCTGTGTTATGGACTTCAAAATCCCAAGGCAGCAAGCCTTGAACTTCTGCTTTTCTAAGTGGAAGCAATCCTTGATACAATCTGACCTACTTTACCTGTAAACAAACAACAGGGACAGATACCACTGATCAGCTACAGATTGCTTTTTTGCTGCAATGAAATCCCACTGAGGTCTTGGGGATCTGAATGCCATACAGTGATGGCACAGCGGTGCTCAACAGAAATACCAAAGTGGACAGCCTCAATGGAAGAGAGCATTCAGCCTAGTTAGGAAGTGACAAAGGATTACAGGTCAGGAGGTGCCTAGAGCAGACCTTCAAGGGCAATGTGATTAGCTTGACTTTAACCCCCGTGCCTGGCCCAAAAGCAACAACAACAGATGAAAATACTGGAACCTTTTCATGATTTACTTCAAAAAGTGATTGGCAAAAAGCAGCAGAAAGGATGCCAGTGTGCCATTTTGAGCCCATGGTGCAACAGACAGGATTCCATCATAGAAAAAGCATTTCTACTTCCCCTACACATGCTGTGACACAGGGGATCTAAGATGCCTTACTGAGCAGCTTCAACGTGGGAAGGAGCAACTTATGAAAACCTGATACAGCTAAGAGGAACTCTTCAAAGGAGTAATTTCAAAGAATTTTAGACAGACCAAGTGGAGAAAAACAGAAGGCAAGGAGAAATTCTATCATATTTGTTATATCCAGGATCAATGGCTAAAGGCAGGGAAGGAAAGTGCCTGTCACCCCAACACTTTGAATTTGTCAACCAGAATTTAAGGTGATCCTGGATTTAGGCTTTCTGCTCATGTTCAAGATGACTGTACTTGACTTCAATTCCTGGTCCCTGCTTTGAGCAGAAAAGGCAGTGTTAGAGACAAGCAGTAATTAGAAAGTAATAGAGGGAAGAATTTACTATTCTGTTTCAGTTTTTGCTCTGTCACTTGCCTATAACCTAGTCCTCACTCTTCCCTCCCAAAGCCAGTGCCCATTTTTAAGAAGAAGCTGAAGGAATACATCTATGATTTGCTGTAACTGTATATTTATGTCAGCCTGTTAACTTTTCATTGCAAGATGAGCTTTTCATGAGTGAGAAATTTTTACAGTTCTGAGAGATGCTTTACTGTGATGAGGTAGTATTTTCTGTAGCCATTTACAGTGGGGGACAGTGAGGAATACAAGACTACTACTATACAACTTTCAGCCCTGGTTCTACACTCAACTGATGTAGAGAACTTGAGTCTGGACTTTAGCAACGTCACTGAATGGTGTAATGATAAGCCAAAACATTTGGCAGCATTAACATTTTATTATCAACATATTAGGGGCACCTGACTATCTTTGTCCATATTTAACATTCTTCATTTTTTGCCATCTCAAATTCATCAATTTTCACAGCAGCCAGACACCTGCACTCTGACAATCCACCACCTTATTTAAATACCAAAGCATGAGAAGTCTCTCAATAAGGTTAGAAATCCAGGTCTGTACCTTTAAAAAATATTCTTGACCATATGGACATATGGAATTTCATCATAAAACACTCAGTGACTGCAAGGCAAAGCAGAATTGACATACACCAAGATAAAAAATGAAGTATGGCTGCTTACGACACATTTTGGATTTTGTAGTTCTATTTTTTGTTGTCTTGGTTTTTTTCTTGGGTGGGAGTGGGAGCTACAATTGTTATTAGCTATAACTTTTGAGACTTCTATTCATTTTGAAATGGTACATCATTGAACTATGACACTTTTGCCTAAGACTTGAACACAGTACAGTGGAAATTGTGTTCTTTCTTCACTGTGCTTACAGTTACGTAAAATCTTTATTTATATTGGTTTAGGAAGCAGGAGAATTAGCTCAAAGACACCAGTAATCTCTGTGTAAATCTGAATTCATTCTATTTTAATGAAAATCTTCCAGTTCTATTTAAAACAGGGTAACAGCAAAAAACTAAGTCTAACTCTTGGGCTAAGGATACAGTCACTGCAAAGGATAAGCACCTGTTCAGCTTGAGACACACGCAAATGTAAATCCAAAGTGAAATATGTCACATGGTTTATTTCATTATGCAACTCTTTCATCCCTCCCAATGCTTTGAAAGCACTAAGGCTAGCTGAAAAAAAATCACAGGCACAGCAAGTGATACAGCTCCTGTGATGACTCTAATGTCTCCCTGAAATGCTTTTCAAAAATTGTGGTGCAAATGTTAAACTTTCATTATAAGAGCAGAAAAAAACCCCAATTTTACCTCTTTGCTTTAGAAGGAAACAGCTGTCAAAATAGAAGCAGGTCATGTGATGGTGTCTCGTTAACCCAATTTTACAGAAACTTCTCGGCAGCTAGACAATAGCAACCTTTAAGATGTAATTCAGCCTCCATCTGTGCCATTACTGTCAATTATGGATACTTTAAATGTTAAAATTGCAAAAGAGAAATTAAACTAAACTAAACAAAATGAAACCAACCAAACAAATAAAAAAAAAAGGGCAAAAAAGTGATACCATTAAATGAGACCCTCCCAACATTTACATAGCACTGCTACACAGAGAGATTGTGGTTGGAGAGTGGTGAACATTTTTCCAAAGTGTTATTTAATACTAGTCTGCACCTCAAGTATGGCAATCTAAATTCCCCTACAGAACAAATCTTTTGGTTTTAAAGACATAGCAATTTCTACCCATGCTTAAAGAAAGAGTGGGTGTTGTGAAAATCAGAAACTACTGCACAACAGAAGGTCTTATGTTCCACCTAAATATTTAGTTAGAAAAAGGAAGGCTAAATAGCTGTGCTTTTCC
>NW_005054301.1:3882695-3895447 GCF_000277835.1 Geospiza fortis
AAAGTTAAGCTAGAGGGTAACACTGGCCTCAAAACAAATGGCAGTACATGGGCTAACAGCACACCATAGGATGCCAATTAGAAACTGTGCCTCCTCATTATAGGATTTGGGTTCCATAACAGCTTTTCAAAACACAGCAAAAGGAAAAAATTCAATGAGTTAAGAGACAAACCAGTATTATTATTGAAAGAAATTAAAAGACACAGTGACTTGCAGTAGCAATAGTTTGGGATCAGTGACCCACAGGTCTTTTGCAGCCATAAGGTCCATATTGCAAAGGATGGAAATTAACCTATGTCAGAAAGAGAAATCATTTAGACCACCACCTAGATCACAGTGACAACACTGTACTCATGCTTCCTGCAGTGCCTTCCTGCAGCCTTGCTGAGCACTCAGGCAAGGAGTTCCCACCTGAAACAGGACAGGACCAGCCTCAGTGGTAACACCAGGATTTGTTCTTGTGAGCTAATAGAAGTATCATATACAGTCAGGGAACTAACTGGGAAGACTTTCTAGAAAATGAGGGATACTATGCTGCACCATTTATTTGCTATGAGAAATTGTTGGCTGTCCTGGAAAGGTATAATCTTCCTAGACAAGCCAAAGTAACAGCTGTCTGACAATACAGTTTGCCAGAATAATCATTATCATGCCATTACATAGCAGGCCCTGTGAACCCAGCTGTCTTTTTAATGGTGGCAGCTCAAAATCTTGTTGTGGGAAACAAACTCATTCTCTCACTCCCACCCATGCTAAATGCCATTACAAGCCAACATATTAATATCACTCCACTTGTATATTACATATCATGCTTATGTTTAAATAACACCCTCAGATACAGTATGAGCAATCTGAACTTTCTGATAAGACTGAAAGCTGGCTTCAGATTTCAGGTCTTTCATGTAATGACCTGTTTTCCTTAGTCTTTGCTGTATACAACAAATCTGGGAGATGAGCTTCCAAGTTTCTGGTTTCGTTTAGCAAAAGTTACCATTTTAAGCCTTAATACATTACCTTCCTGGAACAAAATCTTCTCCCAAACACACAAATGTCTGCTTTGCGTAGCAAATCCTACTAAATAAATTTCAAACTGTAAGGAAAGAGGAAAGAATATGGGGACATACACAAGTGTTGCACAGCAGGACCAGCAAGACTGGGGGACAGTTTGAACATTCTAAGAACAGGATTCTGAAAATGTTTTGTTTCCTGGTTGCAAAGGCACTGGAGAAAGCACAAATATATATAAACTGTATATCTCCCATGATACTTCACTTATTTGAAACCTGTCACCTGTTTATGCCACATGCTGCCATTCCAAGTTAATTAAAAAAACCCAAACAAACAACAACAACAACAAAAAATCTGTAGTTACAGAGGCATCCAGCTTACATCCCTCCCCCCTTACAAGCTGTGGAATTTTTCCCACCTAAAAGGTCTCAGTTCAACTTTGGTTCAGGCTGGATACTATGTTCAAACCAAAATACAGCAGAAGTGTCTGCTAAACAGCTGGCTTTCTGGACTTCCTAATGCTTAAATTCCTGCAAATTATCTGTGCCAGGTATGCAAATGAAATAGTGCAATGAATCATGGGAGCACTCAGGTCTCAGTGTTTCATGTAGCAAAGCACTTTTAGCCCACCCGCTCTCATGGGTGGGTGTGTTACCTCACAAGGAGTGCAGGGCCAGTTTCACTCCTAGCTGCTGTCTACAACAGAGGAAGGGAATTCTGTAGGAAGCAGCTTTGGCTGGAGAATTGTATCTCTAAGTCTATTTAGGCCAACACATGAACACCACAATATGACTCTTCCCATGCTGTATGTTATGTGCCTTTAACATCAAACTTTAATTTGTAAAACCTTTGCTTTCATCACAAAGAAATCTAGCAAATAGTGGGTAGCTCCAAATCCCATGACTTTTGTGGAGTCCAAGAATATCCTAGGAGAACACTGTGTCGAAAGAACACCCGTTACAGCATTTGCTACTAAATTACATCCCAAACTTGAGAATAATAGTCCCTATTATGTAAGGCTTATAATTCAACTTTTCATTTGACATCTCCTTTGTGCACCGTAGAGCCAAACAGGCTACCTCTTCTGAATGGAACAACAGTTCTCATTTCATATGTCTCATTGAAGCAACACCTCTATAGAACAGATGGATCTCCTTTGCACTACACTCTATGAAAAGAAGTGTCATTTAAACATGAGGCCTTTATATCAACTGCAAATGGAAAAATAACCAGCATGGCTTTCTGATCCTGGCAGAATCTGACTGCCGGCTTCTATTTGTATGCTTTTGAGGATGAAAGTCTGAGGAAGAATAAACGAGGGTAATTTTTAAAAAGCTAAAAGCCAATACTTATACCCTCAGTTTCTCTTCTTTCCCCTGACATTAGTTCGAAGATAGTGATGGGCTGTGTGCATGCATGCAATGTGCATACAGACCCCTTGCACAACTGCAGAAGAAAACCTAATTTCAGGAGTACAGCTAGATACACAGAACTCAAGAAGCAAACTCTATCTGTACACAATCCCATATTGCTCTCAACAACTCCAGCAGTGTTTATTGGACATCTGCCCTGGTAGCACAACAGTGAAACATTTACAGTCCCACACACTCTCTATTGCACAGTTCAAGAAGAAACTAACACACTACTTGAGTAATTGGGTTTTGTCTGGCTGCTGCACAATGCCATCTGGGTTTACAGGGGTTTTATTCTCCAAGTTATGAAGTCAGCATGACACAGCTATTTTAGAGGATGGCTACTGCACATTGGTCACAATCTGAAGCCATTTTCTTCCACGGATAGAAAAGAAAGAAGCATTAAAGTAATGCATTTCCTTTCTGGAATTTACTTTAGCTGCCTAAAGCTAAATGACTATTGCATGCCCTCCAGTTTGAGAGAGAGAAGAACAGGAAGGAGAAAGGGATCATTAAATGATTATTTACCACACACATGGTAGCTGAACAAAAGTCCTGTGTGATAAGAATGAAGCACTTTTTACGTTCTTGGAGGTAGAAGAGCATAATACTGACAACTGGTGTAACACCAAGAAGAGCCTTCTGCCTCTCTGCTCTGAGGAAAATAAGGAATACACATATTTTAGTTCAAAATGAAACCTCATTCTCACAAAAAAAGACTTAAACATATACATTGAACAAGCTATCCCTATTCCAACAGAAGGAAGCACCCATCAAAATAGACTTTCTCTTCCACACAAAACCCCCAGACAACCATCAAGAAATAGAGCTGAATTGACAAGCATACTGAGATCCATAGGTTTCCAATGTCATCTGTCTTTCAAGGAGATATCCTGGTATGTCCACAGGTCAGTGTGTCCCTTACTCTCGAAGAGTAAGTGTGGAGGTGCCCAATCTGGGCAGGTTCTGCAACTGCATCAGTCATAAATGCTTGGGCCATTGGACTGCCTCTGTAGTTACGCATGGTTTGGAGAAAAGGTGATTGTCAAATTGGATGAACTAAGGAATAGACTAAACTTTCAAGCAAAGCTTGAGAAATATCCTGCTTATTCCTAACAGAAATCAGTACTTCCCATATTAGGACAGAGCTGGAGATAGAAGTTTGCAGAAAGGTTTGTGAGAGTCAGATACTCCAAGTTTATGTCCACAGAGTATGTTCACAGAGAGGAGAAAAAGGAGCATGTAAAGGATCAGATAGAACAAATCCAAATTAGATTATGCTGACAATTTCCTGAGAAAATACACTCAGGTGAGATTTCCAGGCCATCAATCTCTTACCGATTCTTATATGAGAACCCTTGAAAGAGGTTCATATCAGGCTCTGTACGCCAGAGCCCTCTCAGCTGTCACTGTTACAGGAAGATGGGCTGCAGTAATAAATCAGCCAGGGAGAACAGGCTGCTTCTGGTTGCCATGCAGCTATGCTGGGTCTGTGATCTTTCCTCTCTGGCAGCTGTGTCAGCTTTCCCACACTATGCAATACCCATCCCCACATAAGAAAACCTGTCTTGGCTCTCACTGTGCTAAACATTACCAAGATCAATGACACAAGTGACCTTTTTATTTCAACAATATAGGCAACACTGCTCAACAGATATCTACAAATGACTTTTTTTGGTATGTGTATACATGAGCCCCTGTATTCACCAACATTTCAGAGAGGCAAATATATCTATTTAAGAAGAACTGGTTTAGGTCTAATGATCAGAGATGGCAACAGTCACCCTTCTCAGGCCATTTTATTACGTCTCAGAAGCAGGCAGCTTGTAACAAGTGCATCACATCCTGCAGAAGATGTAACCAGGACAATTGTTTATTCCATTACTGTTTTCTTTCCCTTATGGTAGGAGCTCTGCTGAAGAAGAGGTTTTTGTCAGTGGGAGAGCAATTCCTAGTGTTACTTTGTCATACCCCACAGCCAGGTATCCTTTACTTTTCTCACTGCTACAGGTAGCTCAGACCCCACATTCTACCTTCATTTTCCCTTAACATACCAGATTTCATCTCTTTTCCTCCTAATACTCCTCTCCACATTGCACATTCCTTTTCTTGTTTTATTTAAAACAAGTAAAGCTGTTATTCAGCAGCTGGGAGAAAAGAGATTTGATGAGACTCATCTATTGCTGAGACCATGCTGACCTGGATCTTTCACTTTTCTCTTTCTCTCCCCAGTGAGCTGCAGTAATAAGAGCTCAGCAGCTCTAAAAGCAATCGATACAGAGATGACGTGGGCAATTACCAGCCTGGACAACTCAAAGGACTTCCAGTAAATAAAGAAAGAAAAAACAAGTTTTCTCAGGCCAAACAACTGCACCAGGAGACTTGGTTGAGGTGGAAAGTCACAAGGGGTGGTGGTGGTGAAATAAATCAATGTCCAAGGCAGATGAGGAAGGCTGTAAGGAGGGCATGAGAGGCATTATGCAAGCTGGCACAACGGAAACACAAGGGTCCAAAGACATGAGGACCAAACCCAAGTTTGCTCCAGCAACCTGTCTGCACCATTATAACTCCACTGACTACAGGGATACAGCAGAATGCCACCAGTGACTTGCTGTGCTTACAAACTCACAGTCATACAGAGGTGTACCTTGAGGACATATGAAGACAGGCATTCCATTTCTCCTCTCTATTTCACCCCCCACCCAGAAAGCCTGCACCATCACAGCATGTAGCTTGTACCTCAATACTTCCCTTTTCCTGCAGCCAAGACTAAATCCATTTCCCTGTGGAATGCTGAGGGAAAATCTCCACAGCTATGGCAGGATTCCACATTCTTCCATCACCCTTCAAGATGTTAATATAATCCTGGAGTGCCAAAAAGCTCAACCCCCCTCTATTAATCATCTCACTAATGTTGTACTTCCACCAGTCCAATTAATATAAAATAGTGCTTACTGAAAGAAATTTTTAATGGCTGTCCTCTTGCACATTTGTTGAAAGAAAAATTCTCCCAGATCAAACCACTTGCATTAGTTTCGTGAGAGTGATTCCTTTTACTTTCCCATCACCTCATTTTTATTTATAAAGATACTCCTTAATCCTTCAACTATCTAATGTCTTTGCCCCTTTTTACCCCTTCCTCTCTGACACAGAATGTTTGAGAAATCTGATGTCCCTCCTCCCTCCTATCAGAACCATGCCAGAGGCAGCAAACGAGATGTCCTGAGACTGCAGTGTAGCCCAATGGAACTGTTTTTCATGTCTTGCAAAGCTGTTTCACCACATGGTGCTCTGCATCAAACAGCTCTTACAAGCCTCCTGCACCCTTAGGGGGTTTGACTCAGGCTTCAGCAGCAGCAGGCAGGTGGTCTGCAGGATGACTGACACTTCAATACTTACTATAGGACTGGGGGTGGCAGGAAGGCACATAGATATTTCTTGTCTGTCAGTGACAGTAGAAATGGGAAAACAAGTGACACCTGCTGCTAATGACAAATGATGAGCTCAGGTTCAGAAAGGCTCATTCACACTGCAGGCAGTATTCATGTGATAGATGTGGGCTCTGAGATCCAGAGCAGCTTCAGTCACTGGCAAAATCTGGATGTGGAAAAGAGGAAGATGACCAGCAAAAAGCAGAGTGAGCTGCAGACGGTGCTGCCCGTGTTGACGTGTTTGCACCCCTCATCTCACAACTCCTTTGAACTAAAATTTCGCCTATATACAAAAACTGGATGCTTAGTTACTGATAAGAAATCCCAGCATTGTTTGAGATCTGTAAAGTTCAGGAAGCAGCCATGAGAAGTGCAGACTGTTATGCTGTTAGTGCAAAGACAAAAGACTAGGTCAGGATTAATCTAGGATGACACAGATAAGCAGGGGTCTTAGCCATGGGAGTTGTAGTATCAACCGCCAAATAAAGTTTCTGCCTGTTCGTTAACATCCACATATGATTCCAGCATTTCTCTTATAAGAGAGTCTCCAGAAGCCATCACTGCTTCTGGGAAAACACTGTCCCTATTGCCTGTGCTCTGCTAGGGGCATATGCATCTGCTCTGAGGCTAAAAACAGAGCCTGGCCAAGGCGATTTCTATAGTAACAAGATTGTCCAAGGGGGCAACTACTTCATCCCTTTTTTCAACAAAACCTTCTCTAGTAACAACTGGACTTCCTTGCTCATTTGTCACTGTTTTTTGAAACAGATGGCCATGAAACAGATGCCAGTGAGAGGGAAATACTAGGGGTCACTATACACTAGGCTTAGCAATGCCTTTGAAGACTGGGCCTCATGGCATATATAAGCTCCAGTGCTTCTTGGAGACCACTCAATGGACCACAGCTCCTCTTCCCTATGCTCCTTCACTTTTGCTAAATCTGAGGCAAAAGCAGTATGTGAATATTCCTGTGGGGTTTTTTAGGAGAGAATCATAAAAGTGTAACTTGATGACTTAGGTTTGGATTATCGACAGGAGAGCTGACAAACAGTTCTGGCTTGAGTGATAAACTTGGATATCAGAGAATAAATCTAATAGAAAAGAAAAATCTATCTGTCATTCTTGGTCACATCTGCAGAGCCTGAATTGGCAACAGGGATTTATTTTCTTAATTATGAGCAACTTGGAGCTCTCCTGTGGTCCCCTGTATCACCTCTCAGGCCCCACAGACAATATAATAGCATGTTTCATTCTAAAGCAGAAAAATTCACCTTAGATCACACCCCTTCCAGGTTGTTTGGTTTTTCTCTCTTCACCTTCCCCTGCCTGTCTACACTCACCCCACATATTCAGACTGCCATGTGCAAAGTATTTGTCCTTTGACCAAAGTATGAGAGAAAGGCAGATGAAGCTGAAGTCAGAGAAACACTAAGCCCACTGACCCTGTGCACCTGAAACCCCAAACCAAGTTCCACTTCAAGTGTGTACAAACACAGCTGGGTCATTGCAAGATTTATCACAGTGTGGATTGTAGGACCAGCCTCAGAGTATCTACTGACATCTTAAACCTTTAGTCCTTTTGCTGTGGGGGCACCTTGAGCTACATTTGTTGATTAGTCTTGTAGTAATGTATCCTTGCAGTAATAACTAAGTAGTCTAACTTCAGGCATCTTAAAAAACAATAGTCCAGCAGAATTGGGCAACATCCAGGGATTTATGGACGCTTAAGGCTCTTGTGACTCACCAACAGCCTCCAAATACCTTGTATTTCCTTTCACAACTCACTAGTTCTCCCTTGGATATCATTCTCAAGACTTTTGCTATAAACACTATAAAGTCACATTGATTCTTCAGAGCATTAAAGATGAGTATGAGGTAAGTACCTCCAAAATGCATGCCATATAATGGCCATGTACAAAAGTGAATCTGCTATAGCTGTACTTTCATTTACCATTTGATTTAAAACTAGTGATCAGAAACTCTCTATTGCATAAAGAAGTTTCTGTGGTGCTAATCTTACAATGGCAAACAATTTTACAGTGTCATACTGAAGTGTGCTTTCATTCACACAAGGTAGGGTATGGTGACCAAGCCATGAAGTACAGTCAGAATAAAAGCACAGGTTAAAGAACAAAAGCCTTGAGTCCCTCCTGCAAAGCAGAATTGTCATCCGTAATAGTTCTACAGTATAATGTAACTGAGTACTGACTGCAGGAATACATGTTGGCTAGTGGTTAGGGCATTAAAAAGAAAAGAAAAACACATCAAAAAGTTATTGCATATCTTGACATTAAACTTGGAAGTTCAGCCAAGCAAGTAAAGTGGTGCAGGGAGTGTATCTTGAACTAGATCACCCAGTGGTCCCTACTTCAGAGTAAGCTGAAAGACAAGCTACAGCACCCTCACCAAACTACTGTGATGCACAACTATTTGCTCCTCATCCCCATATGAGAACTAGCCCAGAAAAAGGAAATGTGGACATAGCATCCTCAGAAACAACTCTTCTATTTTACAGTTATTGTCCCATTCTGCCATCCAGCTTGCTAATGTAACAATGTTCCTGTTTTTTAAAGTATTATCTAAAATTATCCTGGCATGTACAATTTCCCAGTCATGAACTAATTTGAAAAATAGTAGTGAAGTGTTTTTGTTGCAGAAAACTAGGAATAAAACTCCCTAACACCCTTTGTAGTATTAAATTACTTTACTTTCAGTGCTGAGAGTGCAGGGGATATCTCCTCCTATCACACACTGCAGTTATCTAACATACTAGTTTTATATCTATGTAACTAGTACATATTCATTGCATTTCCCCAAACTCATACATATATGCTAAACATTCCTGCAAATTCTTTTACGTATTTAAATCACTTCTCAGAACTCATTTACGTTAGAGTAGTTACAGTAGAGTAGTCTCTTGTGGTTGTTTTTGGGAACATCCCATTCCTCAAATTATCCTTGTATTGTCACAAGCCTCCAAAAAAGGAGTTTCTTCTTCTTGAATGCATCCCAGCTATGTGATACGACCAAGATATACCTACTTATCAGCTTTGCTCAGGCCAACAGTTTTTAGTCTCAAGGCTAAGATAGCCACTTGCACACATTAATCAATGATAGGGGTGAATATAGGACTAAGCACTGTCCCTTAAAGCAAAAGGAATTTACAAGACTTAAACACAATTTACTACAATTAAAGATTTTTCCCAACAGCTTCCCAACCTTTTCCAAGAAAAGCTTGTTCTTTGTCATGATGTAACCCTCTTCCCCTGCAACTGCTGCTGTAAGGTTTTTCCTCCACCCCCCCTTGACAGTTTTATTTGTGTATCAAAGACCCAAGGCCTGTCTCTGACACAAAACAGTTACTGGGACTAAACAGCTGAGAAAACTAGGAGAAAATCTGCAGAAAACCAGAAAAGGTAAGAAATACAGAGGGAACTAAGTTTAGTGAGAATAAATCATTCCTATCTCCAGAATTCAAGAGTGAAAACACCAACACAAAAAGCTAAGAAATCCTATGAAAAATTCAAGGAACTAGTCAGGCCTCCAGCTTTAATTGGAGACCAGTCTAGAACACATACCTGGATCAACCTATCCACCTTCCTCAGGATGCTTCCTACAGATCCTGGACTTGACTTGCTCTGCTTCTAAAGCACATTCAAATGTTTTGAGGAGGTTGGGAACACTCAGGGCACTGATGCCCAAACAGATATCCTACAAATGAGGATATACAGCTCCCAAAAGAGTCACTTAAGAGTAGAAGTAACAAAGAACTATTATCTTTGAAACCTATTGCCTATTGACTCTCATGGTGGCTGTTACCGCCTTGGCGTCCCTGTGCATCCTGATGTGATTGGAGCACACCAAGCATTGCTTCACTCCCCATTTCTTATCTTATGGCTACATCATAAGGTTGCCAAGGCAGGGAGTATCTCATGGTGTCTTTTCAAGGCAGACAATGAGCACTTTGTTTTATTATTAGAGTTCCATCACATTAAAGTGCTATTGATAAAAATGAATAAAATTATCCATGTGGCTCAGATGAGTCAGTGCTGCCTCATCACAAATTTTCCAATAAAAATAAAGTTAGGGCACCTTCACTGAAACATAAAAACTGGCATGGAATAAGTTCTTCCAAGTGTCTAAGAACTGTCCTGAATATCTTACAAAGTGTAGAAACCCAAAGTTGCACACACTCTACTACACTCCCTACCTACACAAGCCAAGGTTTATTCAGCTTTTATCCATTTTAAATGATGTTTGAGTTTCATTGCATGCTTTCGTCAACTCGCAAACTCAATTGTGGTTTCTCCAGTTATCTTTTATTTCTTCTATTGACCCCATATCTTCTAAAATTCTTCATTCCTAGTATAAAAACTCCTTGCTTCACATCTCATACAACAGTCCCCTCAACACTCATTTCCTTAAGCTGCTTTTAATGTTTGCTGTCTTTTATAGACCTTCCCCATTGTAGCCATTTCGTTGTGATCAAATCCCCATAACTCAATATTGTTTTAACTTTTGCCACTAATTTATTTGGAGATTTTAAAAGCAGACACATGTGGGTGTCTGTTATGAACCAAAGTCCCAGTATCTGGATCGAAACGGGACAAGGCAGTGAGAGAATGAAACATATTGGATCATATTCTCTGAGGAGGAAGCACACTTCAAGGTGTTTTCCTACAGAACATTACCATAGGGTAGGAGGTAATGGAACAAAAAACCTTGGAGAAATTACAAACATTAGAACCAGCACTGATCAGTTAATAATGAAATTTCTGTAACATACAGACAGGGTAATTGGGGGGGAGAGACAAGTATGATAACATTAAGAAGCTGAAAATGCTGGTGACAGCAGGAAATAAGCAAATCTGTTCTGACAGAGCAAGAATGGATGTGAATGTCTGCCACATTAATGATAACTAGAAGAAACTAGGCAACTGGCTTTCCTTTCTCTGCCCCTCCCCCACTGCATTTGGGTTTGGTCTTTTTCTTTTTTTTTTTTTTTTTCCTGGTGGATGCAGTTAAGGGGGAAGAAGTTAAGGAAGGAATCAGGTTATAGAACATGGACAAGATGATTGACATTTGTTGTTTGCAGTCCTCTTGGAAAGACACATCGCTGAATGTTGCGCCGGCGGGGGAAAAGCCACACTTGACTGCAATTGATCAGCAAATCCCGTTTATTCATCATCGGATACATCTTTTTATAACAGGGATAATGAACTTCATGAATAGGCCAAAAGCGAGCTCATAATTGGTCACACAGTCAACGGTCTATCACGCTTAGGTCTGCATTCCTTTGGTTTAATTAGCTGGGATCCTTCTACCTTCCTGCTCCTGTTTTCCATCTACCTTATCTCCTGACAGCTGCACCCCAAGGACAGCCTAATTCTTTCCCAGGGGAAGACTGAGAACTAGCTTTGTTTACCTTTGCTTCTCAGGCCTGCTAATTGCACCAGAGAGCGACCTCTTTCATTTAACCCTTCCTCTGCAGCTGAAATAATAAAAATACTAGCTTTATATTTCCCAAAATCAAGGGATAAGGAAGCTCTCTGTTGTTATTGCCATTAAATATTTATACTGCTGTTCATAGAATAGAACACAGGTCAGGGCACAAATGTTCTGTGCAAATATTGCAAAGGATAGTCCAGACTCAAGAACATACCAGTAAAAATAAAAACAAAACTCAAATGATGCTGGAGGAAAACACAAATACAAGGGTCCAGTAAAAAGCTGCGCTGAAAAAAAATTCCATCTGTTCTCTCTCTTTTAATCAATCCCATCTTCCCACAACCACTGAAGAACCTCATTAGTTTCCTATCACCATAAATCCAGAGTTCACTGCCCAGATGAGAGGAAAAAAAATTCAAAATCTCGTTCATGGCACCTCCTTCACAAACCTGTCTTTTTCGCACAGATTCACCTATGCTCTCTGTCTGTATGACCTAAATTCCACTCTCCATCCCAGCCCTCTGTGCCTTCTGCCATAGGAATGGCCAAGAGTCAGAAGTGGCTGGGGGACAAAGCAGGTGTGTGAAAGGAAGGCGTTCAGAGCCAAGAGCTCTGCCATGGTGCCCTGGCCCTACTGCACTCCTCCTCTCTGGAGCTCCTCTGAGGTACAACCAAGGGATTAACTGGTTCAGATGATAGAAATCACCTTATAATTCTGCATTTCAACAGCCAGTGTTCACTTGAAACAAATGCACCACTATACTAGGTTTAGCCCTGAAACCATAAGAAAAGTTAACTTGATCTTTGTGGGGGGAAAAAATCAAGGTTAGAGGAAAAGGCAGACAAAAACCCCACAACCTCACCATCACCTACAGAAGCATTTTTAGAAAGAATGAATTCGAAGAAATTTTTAAAAAAACAACTTTAGAAACACAAACACTTTCCTGGTGCAAAAAGTATTTTTGCTTCCTAAATGAAATACACCTCCCATTTCCCCAGATGGTAATAAAACATACAAGCATTTTCTAAGCATGTCTGTATGTGATCCTTTTGTACTTCATGGCTCCAGAAACCTAAGCCACAAAGAAATTGGCAACTTTGGAGTCTGTAGCTCTTCATGTCCCAGGTTCTGCACCAGGCAAGCCTTACAGAACATATCATTATCCCATACCTCTGGAACATCTCCAGGCAGTTTCCTTAAAGTACCAGAAAAGAAGGGAAAAGAGATGGTATGCAGGCTGCTAAACAGGTGCCCTCCAGGAGGTTACAGAGGTTTCCATCTGAAATGTACTCACTTTTTTTTTCAACTAAATACTCACCTGGATAATTTATTTTCTTTTAGGAAATTAACATTTCCAATTAGAAAATTCTTGACCCAGATCCAGTGCTCATTAATCAGTGTATATTACTGAGCACAAAGGACTAATACATCTGTGAATACACAGACATGCTC
>NW_005054301.1:3895460-3902393 GCF_000277835.1 Geospiza fortis
TTCCAGAGATGTACATGTAGCACAGCCTCAGGCATACTGCACCTGCTGAAAGGGCTGGCTCTGGCTAACTGCCAAACATCTTTCTTTTGGAAAAAGCATTTGCTTTAATATCTGCTAATTCCAGGAAGGGGGCTGTGCTCTTCTTGTTTGGCTATGTGTTTGCATTTGCAATGAACAAAAGAAAGGGACAAGGCAACCATCTGTGGGTGCTTCATAGAAAATAAAACCCCGGTGGGCTTCTTATTACAAGGAGGAAAACAGAAAGAATAAGAGATAAAACAAGCTGAATGAAACAAGCTGACACCCTGAGCTCACTTCTCTGCAGCAGACTTGTTAAGCATTCCAGCCCAGACAATCTGGAAAGTCTTTGAAATAAAATTTAAAATCAAAAGGTTTCCCCAAAGCATTTGCTTTTCCTTAGAACAGTTTTGTTCCATCTAGTTTAGAGAAAGGGAAACCTACTCCTCCTACACATTTTTATAGTCTTAAATGGAACTTAGCCAGGCATCAGCCAGACACCAATGGTCAGATGTATTAGAGGTATTTGCATTTGGCAACTAGAGATGACGATGAATACACTGTAATATTTTGAATTAATAAACATTTCCAATTGAATGCATATGTAATTGCTATTCTATGATCAGATTCACTCCGCACTACAATTCATAACATAAGGTAAACAGAATTTTCTAAATTCCTTCCCTCCATGTGTTATGCTATTTCTGTCCACATAAATAGCACACTTAATATCAGCAAAAAAACAACACAACCTGCTTCCAAATACAGTCTCACATCTTTTAACTTTATCAGTGTCTCAAGATTTTTACTAGCATGAGCCAAAATACAATGCTTTAAGTATAAAACTAAGGCTTCACACTAAAACAAAAGAGTGAATCAGCAAAAGAAAACACAGCCTCCTTCCCATACTGAAGAGTGCAGTAACAGACTTCTCTCTGGAGATTTCCAGTAATGAATTCCTGTTTTAATTGAAGATGCAGCCAATGCATGAGATCCAAATAGGCTTCCCTCTCTTTCTCTCTCTAGGTGATGCTGTGCAGGAAAGAGCTTTTAAATCAGTCAGCAAGCATAATGAACTTCAATTTCCCTTTGACAAGGGCAAAATTACAAACATGCACTTCACTTCCAGACAATTAATTAATTTGTTTACATGATTTCTTTGCTTTGTTTTATTTTCATGATTGTTTTCCCCCTCCACTTATTTTAAACTTTTTAACTCTCTAAGGTGTAGGATTAGCTTTTGACAACTCATCCTGGTCTCAGGCACAGAGACATGAAAATAAAGCAGATTTTTACAGCAGGGAAAGGAAGCACTTCCCTTCAGGCTTACTGCTATTACCTAGGGACAATGATAAAGCACACATGCCCATTCTGTAGAGGACAGCATCAGCTTTTGCCCCTTGTTAGCAAGGCAGACACAGTTGTTGCCACTTGGAAAATGTTTGCCCACTTATTAACATGAAAGGGTGGACTCAAAGTGCTGGTGTCTGCAGAGACCACAGGCTGCCAGTCAGAGATTAATGTGACTGGCTTCCAGGGGCAAAGGCCCTCTCCACCAATGGGATGTAAAGGAGAAGGCATCCAAGTAGCCAGCCAGAGCCAGCAACCACAGGATGCACACAAATATGCAGCCTCCCAACACTGGGCTCCCACTCCTGTGGGATAAGGAAACTACCTCAAAAGCACTTGGGAGGAGTAGCAATGGGGAAAAGAGAAAAATCACAGGACTCAGCAACGACAGGACTGATAGATTTGAGACAGTGAATATAAATAATTTTTTCTTGTAGAAAGAATGTTTCTTCTACATAACACCACAGATTAAATCCCTCTAGCAATATCAATACTGTCTACATTACCACAGTGGTGCATGTTTAATTTCATTTCTGCTGCTACAAATATAGGCCAATAAATTTGACAACACATCTGTTATTTACTTGCACTCAACACGAGCATATTCATGACATTTACTTTGCCAGTTTTAAATTTAACAGCTTTCCTTTTATTTATATCTACTTAGTGTTAGTGAAAAGTGCTCTGGTGACTTTCCATATACATGTAGTAAGTGCAGCACATTTAGCAACAGTAAAATATTCCTTGGCTATGCACCATTACTGCACACATTTCTGATCACATAGAACGAAAATATTTTAAAGTGGTATGAGATTGTTACATCCACTCACTTTGAGTATAACTAGTAACTCTGTGCAGCTAAATCATGCCTGCAGTTGTGCCATCAGTAGAGACCCAGGAACTCATTTCAGTGCTCACTGAGTTGCTGACACACACTGAGGTCCTTCATAGGCTGTGACTTGCATCACAAAGAGGATTTCACATGAAATATTAGCTCATTCCTATCCTCTCCATCCTTTCATTACTCTTTTGGAGTAAAATATGAGTAGGGACATAAGAAGTTGTGACCACAGATATAAAAGAAACGCCACAAATATTACACAGCAGATTCTCATGAGCAGCAGGAGAGCTTTCCAAAGTAGTGTAGAGAGGTGATGAGTGCATCCAGCTCAAGGACATGAGCACAGAGCACCAGCAGAGCACAGTGCCTTGCACACACTCATCCAGGAACCAGGGACTGGGGCTGTCACACAGAGCACAGCTGCACTGCCTTGCTCTTGCACTGCCCCTGAGCTGGGTTGTCAGTCTTCTGTCTCCTGCAGCACAAATCCAGTATTACAGTGGCTAAACCATGTAAGTTTGCAAATCATGTTAAACAAATCACAGAAGACCAATGAGGGAGATGAAAATTCACAAATCAATACAAAAGCACAGAAGTGAAATTACAGCAGTAAGATGGCTTTTCCTGTCTGACCTCTGGCTTGGAATTCTCTGCATTTTCATGGTACTACAACTGGAACAAACAAGCTCATTGACATTTGACAAAACTATACAACTACTATGCATTCGTGTAGTGTGGCCTTTTTCAGTATTAGTTTGAATTGTTAACTGCACAAAACTGACTCCTTAAATAAAAGATCAGAAGCATGTTAGAAAAACTCAATACTGTGCTGCTTAACAACAAGGCCCTCAGCCCATGGTCAGACTTTTACCACGTATAGTCTCAAGTATGGTCTGTTGCAACAAAAACATGCTAGCAAATTGAAGACCATACCACAATAATCTGCTTTGTGAAAATACAGTGTATAGAGAACTATGCATATCAATACACTTGATAACAGTAGGACAGGGGCACACACAGCATGGGGTCTTTCAGAATCTATTTTGTAGTTTTACAGATGTAACAGCTTTGCAGAGAGAAAGAATAAGCAGTGCAGAGGAACCAAGAATTTATCTATTGAGTGGATGTGGATACAGCAGCCAAACTGCAAGTGTGTGTGCTTGTGTCTGTTGGGGAGGATGGTGGGGGCAAATGGGACAGAGTAAGACAAGATAGTTCACACCACCCAAGCTTTCTATCCTGTGCTAACCTGCTACATACTTTCCAACCTGGAAAAACCTTGCTAGCTCTGCTGAGGACACACAGTTGGCTCCTAGCTTGTGATTTTACCATCAGCAGTGGAATTGCTGCTGCTCCAGACTCCAAATCCTGAGACAACAGTCACCTTCACCCCGTCCTATAGCTTGGTGATGATGCTGGTAATTCTGTCATGTCCATAAATGGCCTCGCCAGTTAAATCATTACTCTATCAGTCCAATTTTTGTTACACACTCAAGTTGTTCAGAACAGAAATTACATTGCCTCCATTGACCACCATTTCAACTCCTGCTCTAAAAAAAGCATGACAAACAATAAAACACCATTTGTGGTTAACTAGCCTTTGGCTTCATTATTGACAAACAAGAAAGAAAGTTGATACCTTCAGTATCTAAAGGGGGCCTCCAAGAAAGCTGGAGAGGGATTTTTTCACAAGGGTGTGTATTGACAGGATAGCGGAAAGGGCTTTAAACAGAAAATAGGTGGTTTAGATTAGATATAAAGAAGAAATTCTTTACTATGAGAGTGGTGAAGCACTGGAACAGGTCTCCAAGCAAAGCTTTGGATGTGTCATCCCAGGGAGTGTTCAAGGACAGTTTAGATGGGCTTTGAGCACCTTGGTTTAGTGGAAGGTGTCCCCAGCAGGGCGGGGTGTAGATGATCTTGACGTGCCTTCCAACCCAAACCATTCTACGATTCTTTGGAAACAAACATGTCTTTTAATCACTATTCAATGCTATTTCAACAAACTCCTTCCTTCTTGCCAGGATATCCAATAGAGGTACTTACACTGGAAACTGCTGAATCTGAAAACTAATGGAAACAACTCCTGACCCTCATTCTTCCTACATTTTCACAAGCAATTTATTTTTTCTCCCTTTGTTTTGGCTTAGTTTGTTGTTTTGCCATTTTCTTCTCTTTCCCATTGCTTAGATGAAATGCCAACAGCCCATTTCTCACTGCTTCATACAATGGCAGCCACTGCAGAAAAGGCTGTAAAACTTGGCACCAGTAACATGGAGCAGAGGAGGGGAAGTGCCATTGCCTGTGGGGGTGTGTTAGAGAATGAGGAATTGCTCCTTAGTTACCTGCCCAAAAGCAATTTTCAAGAGGTGTGAGGGAAGCTTGGAGGTTTCCCTCACAAATACAAAGAGCAGTTTAAGGCTCTGTCATTTGCTGGGTGTCATTCACACTCAGAGGACTATTTTCTTTAAATAATCTATCATTTCCAATCTGCCTTTCAAACTCTAAGCTATTTTTCAGTTAAAATTAGAGTCTGTCATGATCATAGCATTCAGGGAGCATATCATAGGGGGCGTATGTAAGCTGGTATCAGACATTACTACCAAGTAAGCCTGTTCTCTCTGCCTTACCACTAGTTCTTCTCTGGCCTTCAACCACTATCTGCAGTAAACCAAAACAGTTTTACAAGTTTCTCTCAAGATCAGTTTGCTGTTTACATAGGCAGCCTAGTAAAAAGCTTTCCTGAACAAATCTATTTGTTTTATCTGAGTGTTTATGTCACAGATTATTCATCTCATCTTCTTGCAATTGCCAAATTTTGCAATTGAAAATCTCCTGAAGGCATTCATTGCATCACCCAACCCTTTCATAGAAAGGTTTTCTGGGGTAAGTATTATCAAAACCTCATTCCTGGAGATAACTGTAAACCCTTTTGTTTCCCACAGCACCCTGGTAGAATCCCCACTAAGTGTCAGCACAAAAAGGGATAAGGCAACTGAACTACAAACCTGTGACTTAAAGGCCTTAAAGGCACAGGCCACTCTGCCCCATAGCACTAGTGGTATGTCACAGGAACTGCCATCAGGACAGTACAATACTGTTATGATAATTATCTCCTAAACACAAACTGGACACAGCTTCCCTCAGTTGCCTGCAGCTTGCATTTCTCCTAAAGCTCTGTAATAATGGAGAGCAAATTAGGAAGATGTAAGCTACTGGTAGCAGGAGCAACCAGCACACTTCCCTTGAGCCTCACTTAACTCTGATGGTAGAAGAGAGCATAGACAGACTCTGTTTAGTGGTGTAAATCCAGGCTCAACCCTGTAATTTCACTGGAATCACTAGAGGTTCACACTAAGCAAAATTCCAGGACTATGCCTCTAAATAACTATGTGCAATAGGTAAGACACTTTAGATATTTAAAGCTCACAAAACTGAGTAAGCAACAATGAGCAAAACTGTCAGATTTACATGATAGATACATTTTTCTTGCAGAGCATCTTTGAAAGGTGTTTAAGGTCATCCAAATATTCCCTCAGAGTAATGGAAAAAAGCTGGTTCCTTTGAATTTTTTTAGCAATATTAACATCTGATCAGTGCCATTTCTGAACAGGTAGCAGCCCAATGCCAGGGCATGCTTATACATAGAATTGAAGACCACGTTCAGCTCATTTCATTAAGAGCTTTTCACACTGCACAAAACAGCAGTCAAGTCAGGTCACTCAAAAGCAGGATGACTGTGATTGTTAATTTAATTTCCAGAATACTGGTATCTATTCTACCAATAGAGGATAAACAGTAGGTTACATGCCTCTTAAAACTTCCAATAGGAGTATCAAGTAATCTGTGGATAAAAGATGCAGTCAAATTAGCTGACTTCTAATTCCCAACAGATACCTGTGTACACTGCAAGAAAAGACAGTCATAGTCCAGAGATAGGCTGCCTTCACCTTGCTGTGCACACAAAAATGTTACACATATTAGAGATAAATCATAACTGCTCAAAGTGGTCTGACAGGTACTCAGCCATTCAACACAAAAATAGACAAACAGAAATGAAGACTGTTAATGACATGTAAAAGCTCTTCAGACATCAAAACAGGCTTAGGGGCATTGGAGAGATACTTGCAAGAAGCATTTTGATTATACAACTGAAACTACAGGATTCAACTAAGAAAATGCTTCAGCTTTGGGAAACCATGAGAGCTGGTGTGCCTTTAGAACCAGGGTAGGTTCTTGTAGCTTTGAAACTGGGTACCCTGAGAAATTACAATGGGGGCTCCAACCTCACCACAGGTTCTGGAGATGAGGCTACAGAATTTCCTGCTACATGAAGAAGTTATGGTAACAGGAAGAAAGGAACATTAAGGACATTTATTCTCTGCCCTAATAACTCTGGTAGAAACATTCAGTTATTCTTGCCAGGTTTTGGGTGATGCAAATAATTAAGTACCCAGATCTGTAAGCGCACAGAAGCAATGTACATGTACTAATTATCAAAATGCAAATCAGTGGCATGACTCATCAGAAATAAATGAAACTAACTCTCAGCAATATATTTTCTTCAAGGAAAGATACTTCAACAGGAAAGCAGAATAAGCCAACGCAGGCAGGCGTAAAACGCAACATGAGATTTCCCCCATCTTGCAATTCCTACAATAAGCATGAGATTCAACCTGTCCCAAAATCCTTGGTCACAGCCATTAAACCAATCTGTTCTTCTT
>NW_005054301.1:3902403-3912946 GCF_000277835.1 Geospiza fortis
AGTTGAGGTTAACCCCTTGTTCCCTGAAAACAAAGCATCACCATTTGAGATTCTCACGAGCTTTGAACACATGGGAGATGCAGGAATAGATACCAGATAATGCCCCACTCAATCTGATTTACTCCCCTAAACAAAAACCAGAAGCCTCCCTTCTTCATGGTAATTAAAAAATTCCATCCTTCCCAAGACAATTGCCGGATTCTGCGTTTAAGTCTGGAACTGACAACCTCTCTACCTCTACAGCCTTCAACCAGCTCAACTTCCCCTTTTGATCTGCCTTAGGTAGATGGGCAAGATCTGAACAAAGAGTCCGTTCATGAAACCTGACCCCAGAGACCTAGCCTTACCCTCAAGGCTTTTTTTCCCCCACCCCTAATTAAACTTGAATTCACACTTACAGACCATTCTCATTCTTTCTCCCTATGCACATGCAGAAACTCATACTATATACATATTTCTGAATAAATACACATATGTGTACTAGTTTAATGCAAATTTCAAAGGCCATTTGCATGTCAGGTATGGAAATGAGTCCTGAACCTTGCTTTGAAGGTTTTTCATTGCTCTACAGAAGAAATTAGTTCCAAATGGTCCCAGAGAAAACAGGCTGTTGTTAAGGGCTGCTGAAGCACTAGGTTTCACTAGTTAGACATCAGTGGTATCTATATGTTCATCTGTCCACAAAGGTGTTTCCTCTTCTCTGCCAGACTACATACCCACTGATAGCACCTGTGAGAACAAGGTGATTTTAGTAGCTTTTGGCACATAATTCTTTTTAAATTATAAATTATCTGGGCTTCTACCTTTGACCAATGCATTGTGTGCTAGCAGAGCATAACTCTGTGACTTCCACTAATAATCTGATGTTGATTTTACTAAAAATTAAAAGGAAGAAGTAGTACCTCAAGGGACTGTATTTGGTACTGTGCTGATTAATGCAGAAAAAATTGAGGTTATATCATACATTTAATCTCTAGGTATTACAAAGTATTTAACAAAACAGTATAATTGGTGTTTGAAATGAAATAACACCTGGGCAAGGGAAAAAAAATCAGCAGCTACAATGTACTTGAGAAAAGCTTTGTCAGTCTCAGGGTAAAAGCAGAGCTTTCACACAAGTTGTACCAACACATGTTTTGATATTGGTTAAAATAACCAGATTTATCTGGGTAAGTTAAGTGGCCCTTTATGCTGTCTTTAGTTTCCAAATAATTGACATTACAGTGGAGCACCAACAAAGGGAGCTAGGAAACCTCCTGTCATTAACGTTTTGGTGTGATCAATTATTTTGTGATCTTTTGAAGATCCCAACTAGGAAGAAACAGGAAGAATGTCAAATAACAGTCTTTAAGAGAAATAGAGGAGGTGTCGGTCTTTTTTCATCAATACAGAAAGCCAGTAAGTGCTGTGATCCCACAGCTGCACACAAGTTTATCAAATAATTATCATTTGAGACTGGCCTTTGCTTTAGTGCCTAAAGGAAAATAGAACAAAGAGAATTCTACATCCAGCCTTAAGAGCCCACTGAAAAATCCAGGTGGTGGATTTTTCAAAACTATAGTGTTTGATTTTGCTTCTGCTGCTGATGACATTTGCCTGGACTCCAGTACCTTGACCTGTGAAGCAATATGTTGGTAAGCACAGTTTGCATCATTATGGATAATGCATATATTCTGTATAATGCTACTGTCCAATGTTTAATGCATATATAATGATACAAACACCACAAAGCATTAGAGTTATTTATACCTGTGTGATTCATACACAATACCACTAAGATCTGGCTAAGATTCCTTTTCCCCAGAAAAGGCCAGCCTTAAGTCTAACCATACACTGTTATGTCATTGTAGGCACCCATGACATATAATTAAGTTACAAAACACAAGCAGTCATGAGACTGTTGACGTTTAGAACTATAGGGCTTTCACACACATCTGCTTGACTTGGGATATGTAGGTGAACAAATTCACAAAGTCCAAACTGTGCTTTCCTGTGCTTTTTAAAATAGTCAGAAGATGACCTTGATCTTGCTTGACTCTAATAATCTATGTTTTCTTTCAAGATTTTGTATATCTCTGTAAACAAAAATGCAGAATAAGAATAAAAGTTATCAGTTGATGAAATTCATCTGAATTTAAGACTTCTTATTGCAAAACTTTAACAAGCCACTAACTTTTACAATCTTCAGATAGCTGAGGATACAACACTCATTTCTGCTAGCACTTCATAGCCATCTATAATTCTGCCACAAAGATTATTTTTCTAATTTGTCACTGTGACATGGTCACACATCACAGTGATCCTACCTCTGCATTGCTTCACAGATTTCCTCTCTCTGCCTCACATACATGGTCTGTCTTTATTTTCACAGCCTAGCCTGTCTAGTTTTTCTCTTATTAAGAGATCATTTCTGATCTTCCAAAGATCTATTGTTTCAGTCTCCACTCAAATTTACACACAGGCAACTTTTCACCAGTCCTGCTCTTCATACTCGGCAGGAGCTCCCAATTAAATACACATTAAGTACCCCAGTACTCCCCTGCAATTTTCAGTTAAAATTCTTAAAAACTCCTGAAATGTGGAGATCACCACCCACAGCTGCCTCATTGTTATTCCTGTCTTATTCCCTTCATCAGCCTATGAAGGTATATCTCTTGTCTTTCCCTAGGTTACTAGTGTAACACTCTTGATAGAATAAAACATGGGTTTTTTTTACACATAAATTCAGTTACTGAGAAAATACCTGACACTCATTTCCAAGTTCTGTAGCTCAGTATCTTTTTATCATTTTCTTTCAAACCATGTCTCCAGTGTTTTCTTCTGAGTAAAGTAGCAGGTGATAAGCACAGGAAGGTAAGCAAGAAACAACTAGAAACATCAAATAGAAAGACTCTACACAGCTGTTTCTGAGCTAAATAGAATTTTGCACCACCTGTGATAAGGGATAACTTCAAATTACTAAATCCTCTTCCACAAAGCCTACACCCAGCCAGGCTGAGCAGCTTCAGTGTCCTCACAAGTGAATAGACACATTCAGCACAGATGCCCCTGTTCAACACATAAAACCTGAGAACCCTCACTTTTCTGCAAGTTAAGATTTCCTTCACCCTCCTCCTCTTTTGCAAGTGTGTGTACATGTGGCCAGCCATCCTGGTGAAAAGCAGAGCTGCATCCTCCGCAGGCAGTGAGCTGCTCCTGCAGCTGCTAGCACAATGTCTCCCTTGAGAGCCCTATGAGGCGCTAACAGCTCACCATAACTTCCACAAAACCTCTACTCATAGGGCTTTTCCCCAATTTCATTTATAGGTGAACTCTAAGATAAGCAAAAAGAACAAGTATCTTCTTCTACATTTGGATTTTTTGAATTCTCTTGAAGAAATTTCCCCTATAGGGTTTCTTCTTAGAAATCAAACACATTGAGAAGTAAGCATCCAAATTTTTATTTTTATATCTTTAATAAAAACATAAAAGTATAAATAAATAAATAAATACACATATGCATTTATATTTATAAAACCAACCATCTTCAGATTGGCTGGATTACTTAAAACTGAATACCTCTGTCCTAAGAAGCTGGGGACTCAGTCAAGAATGTAAAACCAGAAATGTGCAGGGAAACAGTCTCTTGCTGTTACCTACATTTAATTACCCCTCACCACTCATCTACCATCCTACATAATCTCAGTATATAAGAAAAGACAATGCCTTCCTAAGCATGCAACCATCCAAATCCCAAAGGTTTTAGTACAGGCTCTCAAATCCTCTCCAAGCTAGTAGGGAAAAGGAGACTAGCTTTGCTTTCTGGCCAGTGATTTTCTTGGGAACCTTTTAGTGGTAGCCTTTTTCAGGCATGCAGCAGAGTGGGGTCAGATAAAGCCCTGCAGTCCAGTGCTTAGGGTGCTACTGTTAGATACCACAAGCCTCCTGCATTTCATATCTGGCTCCAGTGACAATTTCCTGTGTGGCCTTGCTTTAGACTTGCATGAGATTCATTTGTTGCATCTGTAAAATAGGTATGATAATAACAGCCTAACTATTTTCCTTTTGACCCAGTCAAATTTTGTGAGCATCATTGATTTATCCAGTAGGAGCACCTCTTGCAGTGATAAGCACTTTGAAACTGTAGTTTCTAGGTGGGCATTTTTACCTACATTGTATTCACTCCATCTTTCACAGGATAAGACACTGCCTCCAAAGCTGAACACCATACCTTTTAATTTTGTATTGAGGGATATTTCTCTTCAGAATCTACTTGTACTGCACTCTGTCTTGCCAGTGATGTACTGTAAAATCTAAAGTAAATCACTCACCTCTTTACCTTATTTTGCCTGTTTTATTTAATAGAAGCATTGCTGTGTTACTGGAAATATCTGCAGGGGCATTCTTAGGGTCAGCTAGATATTCATTACCTCAAAGAACCTAAACAATGCAGACATACCTAACAGTCTATTCCAGTGCTACAGTGCCTTCTAACAAAAAACCAAAAATTATATATGATTGTTTGCAAAGAAAAAAGAACTGCTAGAGACTAGCTCTAGATTAAAGCCCTATCTTTTAACAAACAAAAAATATGTGCTGCCAACTGCATATTTGAGAAAAAGCTACTCATTTCTGAGGTCAGAGGGAACAACTCCTTTCTGGTATAAAAAAGAAAAAGAAATACCCTTATCAAGTAATAAATAAAAGGGAAGAATTTTAGCCCATAAAACCATTGAGGCATACCACAGAAAGAAGAGAGGCTGAAGAAAGACTATCAAAAGAGACGAGACATTCATTGTAGACAAAAAATACCAGGGATATAATTCAAACTGCCATCAAGGCAGAAATCAGCAAAACCACCACAATGTGCCTACAGAACAATGTAATGAACACACGGAATTTCCCTTTATTATGGGTATCCCATGTTCTTTAGAAGGAAATGCATCATTACAGAATTGTCAGCCAAGGGATATGACTAAAGGCATCACTGCAGCGCAACAGACTTAAGGCCCTGCTCATCTGTTGGAAGCAGCTCCTGCACAGCATGCAGACTTTAATGATGGCTGGAAAGCCCTTCTAGGCTTAAAGCTATTTGCACACTTTGAGATCATAGCATGACTGCCAGCAGTAACTGCCTTAAAAATAACTCCTAAATGTTTAGTCTATAACTGGCACTCGCGCTGTTTATTGGAGAATTAGATGATCACTAAGGCAGGCGGAGATGCCACAAAGGGCATAAAATGATGGATCATTTTTTTTTAATCCGTCACAAAGCTCCTGTCTGTATGTCCTGGGTAAAAGCAACACAGTCTGAAAGCACCAGAGAAACAGATATCTTCAAGATAGAATGCAGAAAGGAAGAACATGCAATTCTATAATATATCATCACTAGGGCAGGTTCTGGAAATAGCATGGATATACTCTTTTGGGGTTATAAAGAGAATTTTTTGGGTTTCTTTTTTTTTTTTTTGAGGGAGTGCTGGGAGTGAGTTAGTTCCCAGACAACTGTGCTGTAAACTTCAGATGAAAGATGGCAAGTCCATTTCATGTATTGTTATAACCTTTTACAGCTCAAATCTGCCTGCAAACCATGTAAATTCAGAAGCTACCTCCCATCTAATTTTTTGTTACCAGAAGATTTTTACAGCAAAAAACCAATCAGGAAACAAAAGTGGTAAGATGCTAGTAACAGTAGAAAAAAAATATCCATGACTAAAGGTGTGGTGTTTAGCATCTGCCACTTCTTTGGTGATAATTCTCCATGCATTGAAGGTATTGCTCATTAAAAGCTATACCAATTACTGTAACTTTCTATTTTCAGATCTGCATAGAAATGCGTAATGGTACCATGGAGGGTTTGTTCATGCTTTCTTTCTTTTCTTCCTTCATTTGCTCTCTCTTCAAAATACAGATGATCTGTTTTCACTTCTGTTACAGTTACTCTTACATGGGAAAACTTCTCCTCACTGCTTCATTCTTCCCTCACCTCTTATACCCAGTGGGCTATCTTGCATGAATGCCTCTAAAAAATTCACAATCAGAAATCCCACTTGCAGAATTTTGAAGCTACAAGTTAGAATTGAAGGCAGGCATCTGGAGCAGTTTACATAAAAGCATTTTTTCTTCTACTGAAAATATAATTTTCACCCTATCTGCAGGCCCAGGCATCATCCCCTTCCTTCCCCAAACATCCTGCACGTACACACACTCACTCCTCAGAAGCATTTGCATAACAGCCTCATCTGGGGTTTGCATGTTCTTCCTTATTAAAGTAACTAAGTCCCTTGATCTCAGGTGAATTATGTACTAGAGGATGCATATGCTTAAGCCTTTTCAAAACATGTTTAGGTGGAAGAATGATTTCCTTTTGGTTCCTTGCAGATAGTATCTGCACCACCAAAAATCCATCAGTTACCAACAGAAACTACTTCTTGAATTTTGAATGTCCAGTTCAGTTGTCCTCACAGCATAAGACAAAATGGAAACACACTGGAGCTTACATAAGATCCCAGTAAGAAACTTCACCTTCCTATCCATAAAATAACTCAAGTAGATGAATATCTCTAAGTGTCTTTATCATTCATCCCTTTAAGGAGAATTGAAAATATATTTTCCCCACAAAGTGTTTGCCATTATGCTCAAACAGATGATGCTTTGAATGAAAGGTTGAAGTACTGAATGGAAGCAATATATACAACATTAAATGGTCTGGTTACAGCTAGAGTTAAACTTCACACTTGTGTGCAGTATTACAATGTCCATAGTGCTTTCCCCACAGGGGGAAAAAACGTCAGGAAAAAACCTTCACACTATCCAATTTTGCCTACTGACATTATAGGATGGCTTTCTCAAACACAGTTGAGGTATTCTTTACCTAAACCATCTTGTGTCCTCCTACATAAGCCATCAATCTTGGAAGCTTCTATGTTGTATGTATGCATGCAACCAAGCCAAAACAGATAAGTTAAAACACTATGTTTGGAGGGCAAACTCAAATATTGAATTAATAAAACATCAACCATAAACTGGATTGTAGCATTCAGTGCAAAGTGGTCCAAATTCTGCAAAGGGCATCTACAACAGGACCATTAAACATACGTGGTAATGTGATACATATGGTTTTACAGACAATTATGCCACTCCAGTGAACTCCAATCAAAGTTAGTCATTGTTTCTTGGCTGAGGTGCTTGCTTGTGGCCTATTCACTAATTCTATTTATGTACTTCTAACAGGGATTTCTGGTACACTTCCAAATAGCTTTATTCATTTATTAACAATGTGAACTGGGATATGCAGATATTTTTCTCCGTAGTCCCCTGGAGATCAAGGGGCACAAACTTGCATAAAGCAAAGCCAACAAATGAAGTGAGTAAATTAAAATTGTAAGAGGAGAAAAAAAAATTCAACCAATTTCCAGATATTGAAATTATTGTTATTGAGAAGAATAATTATGCAACCTCAAGGAATAACTAAGCAGTATTTGTTTCCAAAGTATTCAACCAGCTTCAGACCATGCGTGAGCACACAGCTGTGAGAGGCTCCTTCAACTACTCATTGCCACTTCCCTGCCCCTTTTGTACCAGTACTAATTAGCAACATAAAGAAATATCCCCTGCATTTTTGTCATCATGCTGTTCAAGCTGATTTTTTGATAGCATAATCCAGTGTTTGACATATTGTTTTAGATAATATGATCTTGCAGAAGCATATTGCCAAGCAACCTCTGAATGAGGACTACATTAATGAGGACTACTCAAAGCCTGAGTGAGGATTAAGTTGAATAACAGATACTTCTAATACATTAAAACCATTACAGAGCAGGCTTCTTCCTAATACAGGTGCTTGACATTTCCCATTAAAATAACTTCTTTCAAGCTATCACCATTGCAAAAATGAAAATGTTTACACTGAAGTCACCAGTACTATCTGTCTGCCTTAAAGTTGTTTGCTTCATGAAGTTTTAGCCTCAAAAGAATATCTGCCTCTTAATTCTATTCCCTCTTTGGAGTCAGGAACAGCCCCCAGCACTTCCCAAACCACAACATTTTCATACTTTAAACAAACATTTGTGAGCAACTGATCCAATAATTTCTCTCAACTCACTTTAAGTGATTGCTCACAACATTAACAACCTTGGGAGGCTTTATTGAGTGAGGTGACATCTTTTAGCATACTAATACACAATCCAGCTAGGAAAATGAGGTTTTAGGGAAATATAAGCCCTTTCTTCATGTCCCAAAGGGAGAAATATGTTACTTTACTACAGCTTTCAGAAGAAAATCTCATTTCCCCAAAAGCTTCCAGACATTCATCTTCTAGGTGGTCAAATAAAAGTTATTGTCAACATACAAATCCTGCTTTGATCTTCAGGACATTACATCTACAACAAAAACAATATTATTCCCACCAGTTACTATGTTGTGTTCAAGTAGCAAAAGGAAGCGCAGTTACAATTAATATTCTAGTCCTTTTTGAGCTGGAGATATTCCATGGTAGAATCTCAGCTTTTTGAGTAATTTGCTCATTTTAGTCAAAGCCAGGGAAATACTACACACACAAGAGAAGAGTATTTGCATGGTCAGATACTTAAAATAGGTAAACAGAATTGTTTTACTATTCATTTTTACTTGCCAGCTATAGGCCCCAGGTTATGATTTGCAGAAATACTGAGCATTCAACTTTAACTTAAAACAACAGGAACTCTGTGTGAAAATATGTAATACCACCTGGTACTAACAAGAAATTCTCAAAACAGCTTACGATTACACAATTTACTAAGGAGAATAAATTTGTCCCAAACCCATGGAAACTCTTGACTTTAAGACTTGTATTCCTTAATAATGACCTTCCAAAATATCTATGTGCTTTGGTGATGACAGCAGAGTTGGAGATACACTGTTAACAGCTGAAGGTTTGACTCATTTGGGCACTGATGAGCTTATAACCCTTTAACATCTGTACATAATAATACTAGAGCATTACTGTTGTGATTTAACCCCAGCAAGCAACCAAGTACTATGCAGATGCTCACTCACTTTTAGCCCCCTCACCTCAGTGGGATAGGGAAGAGAACTGGAAAACAGCAAAATCTGTGGGTTCAAATAAGAACAGTTTCAGAACTGAAATAAGGCAAAATATAAAAAAAAATATCGTAACTGAAAAAAAAAAAAGGGACATAACAAAAAGAGAGAGGAAGAAACCCCCCAAGATGACTGGAGATGCAAAACACCTTTGCTCACCACCCAGAGACTGATGCCCGGCCTGACCCCAGCAGGGACTGTCCCCCCAGTTTAAATATTGAGTGTGATGTTCTGTGCTATGGAACAACCCTTCAGGCATTTCTGGTCAGCTGTCCTGGTCATGCTCCCTTCTTGCTTTTTGTGCACCTCCCCTCTGGCAGAGCATGAGACACTGAAAAGCCCTTGACTTAAGGTAAGCACTGCACATCAGCTAAAACATCAGTGAATTATCAATGCTATTGTTACACTGGACCCAAAACACAGCACTGTAGCAGGTTCTAGCAAGAAAATTAACTTTATCCAATCAAAATACAAGACAATCCATCTACAATGTCTTATTAATAATTTACAAGCAAGAGGAAACTTTGCTCCAAACATTTGATAATCCCCACAAAGAGATAAACTAGCCTATAACAACAGATAGTAGCATTGCATTAATATACAAAGAGGGTGGATCTCAACAGTGTTCTGCAGTCTCAAAGAATGACCTTGCCTCATGCTCCTGAGTCAATAATGATGGCAACAGCCCAGCGAGTATGAGCCCAAACCCTAATGTTGAATCAATAATCACTGTGCTGGGTCATGGACCTGCATCAGTCTGAGATGGTTTTATATTATGATGTTGCAACAACTTGTACGATATTGCAAGGTCACCTTGCATTGGTTTGGTGGTACCATGCCATGATGTTGCATGAATATACACAGATACTTGCCTGTGACAGCAAATGAGTATAGAGAGATGCTCAGTTTTGAAATGATCATCAGGGAATCATCATGCATGATATTATTGATAATGATTGCTGACTTGTATGTCACAAGGTCACTTAATTTTGTCTTTACAGGACAAATTCAGGGAAGTGTGAGTCAAAAGTAGTAAAGTTTTGCCAAAACTAGCAAAGGCACCCCTTTACCCAAACTGTCCTTTCACATTTTCACTCCAACCTGAATGGACAGCAGGTACTTTGTTCTTGCACACTTTTTATCTGCTCAGCCATTTGACTGAATATGATTGACCTCACTACAACCCGTGCAGAGTAACAAGATTCAAAAGGAAACTACTGTGACAGGGAAATGGCCCAATTATGCTGAGACCAGCTTTTTCTCTGGCAAAAAGAGATTCCAAGCATAACACATCAAGACACAGAAGGAAGCAGGAACCCAGTGATTGCTGTCAAAAGAGGAGAACAAAGGAATGGCAATTATTTTAATAATTTTCCAAGAGGTGGCAATAATGTTTCTTATAATTGCAGAGAGAAGCAGAAATGTCAATAGTTCCAACCAGCCTTTCTTTCTGAATGGTGCCTGAATCAGCTCTTCATTTTGG
>NW_005054301.1:3912997-3930038 GCF_000277835.1 Geospiza fortis
AGCTTAGATTGAATTTGAGAGAGATAATTACTGTGAATTCACATCATTTTCCTTGGGTGAATTTGTTTCAGTTTCTTGATACTATTTCACCATGCATGTTTCCTTATATGTCCCCTTTATTGATACATTGTTTTCTTCTATTTCGTTATTATTGCTACAGTGCTGACAGTTGTTGAAGTATGTTTTCCTGAAATCCATTTCATGAAATTTTATCTTTAAAAAAACCCCATACACTTATTTATAACTGTATTATAAAATATAACAGCAAGGATTGCTTTTAAATACAAAAATAGTCCAGTAAGAGTAAACAAAAGATGGCACAGCAATTACTAGTTCTTTTGTCCTCATTTTCAATAGTCCCTAGTAAGCAACAACCCAAGCTAACAGTAGACCTTGTACTCTTCTACCTCTACTCTGTGTGTGCCTGGGTACTGGGCAGGAGCAAGAATCACTCCCTAAGAGCTTGCAGTTTGAAAATTACACAGAAACTAGTCATGGATGTTTTGAGGATACTCAGCAGAAGAACAAAATGTAACAGTGAGGCAGAATGTAACTCTGTGCATACTCTGCATGGGGCTGGACTTGCGAAAAGGTTCGGCCCAATGTCAGCATTCCAGCACCTCTGATGGCGCATACAAGGCTCTTCCACTAAGGACTCCAAGACGAATAAATATTCTCCTTCCTATCATTTACCCACCTGCTGTAACATTACAGGGGAACTGATCCAGAAAGCAGTTATAATAGAAGCGTATGTAATGAAGTTGGAGTATAACAGTGAATTTTAAACAGAACTTGTCTCAGTCTCCCAGTACTGTGTGTAACTGTTCTGGGGTTCCCAGCCCATCACTTCATATTTCATTTTGACAGTTCAGTGTAGCCCACCCTGAGTGCTTGACCTGAAAATGTAGACATGTTTCAGATGAAACAGAAGGTTAATTAGAAAAGCTGAAGCCATTAATGAAGGCTATCAATTATTAATCAGTTGGTCCACTATTCTCTTTCCCCCTATCCAGAAGTATTTATAAGCCAGTGATAGGATTTTAGGACTGATGACATCTCTTAGAAACTATATCACACTGGTTATATGATTAGACCCCACAAGCAAAGGAGGAAAACATGAAACATATTTTCAGACAAAAGATTTCTAAGGAGAAATGCAAAGTGATGAAAGACAGAAGACAAAACTACTTCACACCTCCAGAACCTTCCTGACCACTGCACTGCAGTGGACTCTGGCCTTGCATCTGAGTCACTGAGTGTTACTGGTAATGAAGCACTGAACCATGAGACACAGAGGATTTTAACACAGGCTTGCATTTTCATAAAGAAAAATCACAGCAACAGCTGTTTTAAAGTAAATATATCAGTCAAATAATATATGCATCCTATGTTATAAAGAACCTACCAGGAGTTTGCAGCAGACAGGTAATTTTGAGTACTCATAGACAATGTTGAAAGATGCCAGAATATTAGCAGGGAAAATTATCTTCAGAAAATGAGAGCAGAGTTTCCATTAATTGTCCTCACATACATGAAATTTATTTCCCTTGCAAAATAAATCTATCATTGAAGAAAAATGTTTAATTAAGAAATGTTAATAGAAACATGCCTTTTCAACAATTTATATTAAGATTTTATTGCTACGTTAAAGATGAAAGCCTACTCAGTTGTGAAATCATCACTTATACGAAGTGCTAAAATCATCATCACTGGTTAACTGTAGAGTAAGGGAAAAAGACTTAGGAAATGCAACAGGAAATCCATCTTCAGAGCAAATTATGATTACTTTGGTCTTTTCCTCCTCTGGGATTCTTCATTACTGCTAGATGCAGGGTATTTTTCCATTGCCATTTTTCAAAATTTAAATATGCTTTTCTTGTGTTATGGTTTGCATCATCACAGATCAATTTTAACTTCTAACATGAATGATTATAAGTTTGTTATGTAATACCACATACTGCCACTTCACAATAAATCAGTATACATAATTATCATGAACTCACAAAATGACAACATATTCCTCCCCTCTAAGGTCATTAAAAATAACTTAAACCTACCTAAAAAACCCAAACCTTACTAAATGTGCATTATTATGCCTTCTGCTTCAGAAAACTTTCTATTCCTTTTTGCATCAGAGATCTGGAGAATAAACTTTAGTAATACTTAATGTCTTAAAGTTCAGCTTTTATCCTTCGGAGAAAACTCACGCTCAGGTAATTCCTCTGCTTGATTGTTCAGTGCAGACAGAACATTTTCCAAGGAAAAAGGCTACAGAAATTTTACAGAAGATACCCCACCATTGTACCAATTTTATATCTCTTTTTATCTTACCTTCCACTTGGAATAAATGATTGCTTGCAAATACTCTCCTGCTGACCTTTGTCCCTCTTCTTCACATCAAGTTTCAGGAAGTCCTGGACCATTTTAGACATTAACTTGCAAGTTCTTAGTGGATCTTTGAGAAAAGTCCATTTCATCCTTCTAAATGGACCATCACTGTTGCCTCACTCCCATATTTTGAAGACTACACTCCATCTATACTGAATCATAATTTTCCTCAGTTTGGCAACCCTTTAACAAGCTTCCAAAGCCTGAAGGAATCCCCCAGCACTCCAAACATGGGGGCAGAAACTGACAATAAGTTGGCACACACACAGGCTAAAAGGATCTGCTTCTTCATGTTGGCCTTTACAAGTTTAGATACTTCTATCAGTCAAACAGAGAGGACATAAGTAATGGGGAAATTCAACAAAACTACCAGGGTTTTTAGTAAGATACCATCATTACAAACCTTCAGCTCTAATACTGATCTCAGTGAAAATTCTCAAAAAATAGTCTGTTTCTATAAAAATAATCAAAGCACTTTGAAAAAAGTAAGACAACTGAGTTGTTTATATTAGCACAATAAAGCACCCTCTTACCTTCAAGCAGTAGCCCTTTTATAATTTGAAAATTAATTCCAGATCCTGCGAGGCTCTTATTTTCTTTTCAACTTCTAAATGACTATAGTTAAATTCCATGGCTTCTTCCAAATTTTTTATAATCTATGAGTCAGTACTTACAACACATTTCCAAGCCCACCATCCATACTCTGCTAACAGCTCTGACATGGGAAGGGAGGCAGGAGGCACAAATCATAAGAAGCAGCACAAACCTGGACAGTATGAGATGCAGTGATGGCACCCTGAAGCCTAAATTTACTCTCTTTAGGCAGACACCTTCACCTATCACGACTTTTTAGACGCAAAGCACTCTTTAGGGTCAAATGGAGCCATTCCATATGGAGCAGATTCAGGTTTACCAACAAAAGAATGGAAGGAATTTTAGTCTCCCATTTGCTCAAAACTGCCCCCCTAATGCATTTTAGTGGCAGTGGCTTAGACCTGCTGGCAGCCAAACTCTCACCCAGCTGCTTTTTCCTTCCTAGTTTGTCCTCCCTTCTGCTGAAGACTAGGAACAAGAAGGCTCATGGTTCAAGATGAGCACAGGGAAATCACTTTGCAATTACTGCTGGGGACAAAACAGATGCAGCTGAGGGAAATTAATTTACTACTAGTTAATGTATATTTATTTATTTACTGGTTGGGTTAGCAGGAACAAAAAAAAGACCAAATTAAAACAGAAGGAAAACACCTCTCTACTCCCTTTCCCAGGCTCTACTTGACTCCTTCACTGCAGATTCCAGTCCCCTGCCTTTGTAATTGCCTCAGGCTACACACACTCCCCTCAGTGAGGCAATAAACGTGGATGGGGTGGGTTACTGTCAGTACACAGCTGTTCCCTCTCCTCCTACTTCTTTCTTACACTTTTGCTCAAGATTCTCCACAGGCCATTTATTTTTTTGGAATTTCTACCTGTTCCAGCATGGGGTCTTCCACAGGCTAAAGCAGACAATCTGCTGTGTCATGGAGCACCTTCCTCCTCCTCTCACCTTGGTGTTACCTCTGATGTTTTTCTCCCTTTCCTGAATGTGCTTCCACAGGTGACACTGGCTTGGCTGATGGGCTCAGCTGTGTTCTGCAACAGGTCCATTCTGAAGCCAAATGAATCTGGCATGGGGCATACCTTGGCCTCAACCCACAGAAGCCACCCTGCCCACATTTACACCCAATACATGGTTTTACATATGCGATGTAATAATTCAGATGGGTGCAAAACACCCTCTCGTTCCTCACAGCAGTATTTAAACAAGGCACATTCACATCTGTGGATACACCAAATTTGAAGCAGATTAATTTACTTTTGAAGATATCTGCCCACTTCTGCTATAATTTTTAGGTGTCCCTGTCATCTCTGTACCTAATTTATACACCTGAGATAGTGCAGTTTGGTAGTGATGTGGACCACAGGCTCTTCAGCCCAGGCAAGACAAACCAAAAGTCCCAAATTATGGAGGAAGTAATTTTTTTTGTTCTCATTTTAAGCAAGTGACAAGAGCAACCTTCTCCCTTGTACTCCTCCATTTGTCAAAAATATACTTCAAGTGAACAGAGTGAATGTCACTAACGTTCACACCTGACAAAAGACACAATGCAACAATCTCACCAGAGAGCACAGCCCCGCAGATGAACTCAGTCTGCCCCATATTTGCCTGGTTTCAGGAACTTATCACCTACTCTAATAGGCAAGAAGCACAAAAGAATGGTTCTAGTTGTACTTGAGTAAAAAAAAAACACATCAAGATTAATTTTTAATGACTTCTTAAAAAGTACTGAACAATATTCAGCAGCTAAAGCTTTGACCTCTTTCACTAACTCAAATGTATTCTCTGGACTTTGCCTTGCCCAGGTGATATGAGTGACCCACAAACCCCAAAACCACTTACTGCATCAGCAGCTCTGGGAAAGAGGCAGTGAATCTCATTTTCTGAGGAAAAGAGTGGCTTTTGACACAGAAGTGCAAATGGGAAAACAAAAAAGCTTCTGCAATAAGCTAGCTAATTTTCTTCTTTCATGTATGAAGAACCAGAAACTATCCAGTGACTGTCAAGCACCACCTCCATGGGTAGCTCCAAATCAGGAATTGCTTTCAGCAAGCACTGGGGAAGATGCATCATAAACCAAATACTACACTGCATAATGCTCTCAGGCACATGGCATTATTCTTAGGGTTGTCCTGTGCAGGGCCAGGAGTGGAAAATTATGATCCTTGTGCATCCCCTCCAGCTCAGGATAATTGATGATTCTGTGAATCCTATGAATGCTCATGAAGGGGTTTTATACTCACAATTCCTCTATGGCAAAAAAAAAAAAAGTTTTCCCCAACCTTGATAGATTTAAAAGTTGTTTAAAATTACAATTTGCCACTTTCATTGAAGATGAAACTCAAAGAAGAAAGAAACAAGAATCAGGCACCATGTACATTTCACAGTAGCAATATTGAGAAAGCTACTGGATTATCATCCTGTGTGTGATGATGTCAGAGTAAGGGCAGGTGTTATGCACAGAACAATACTAAAGGCACTATGCAATACCTAAATGAGGTGGGCAAAGCAGTTCACATTCCTAGTTTGCCTATTTTTGCATTTTTAAAGACAAAATACTCCTTCCCTATGCCTCTATAAATCTCTTATTTTCCTAGCCTCTTTTCACACCCAGTTTTGTAATCTAAGTTTTTCATTAAGGAAATAAATAAGCTTGCTAACAAAGAGCTCTTCTGAGGCGGGGGGGGGATAGGAGTAGGGTAAGCAGGAAATATATTGTGCAACTTGAACAAGGGATCTTAAGACAAGGCCAAAGTAAATCAATATTGGGTGCCTTGCTTTAAAATTGCATGCAACAACGTATTACCTCTGTCCCCAAAGAGCAGCAATCATCCTTCAGTGCCACTGCTCACATTACAAGTGATGTCTTTTCAATTATCTCAAAGGCCAGATTTACCACTCTCTATTCACAAGTTCACAAGCCCATTAATAGCCATCTTGGGAATCATTGCAAGGCTGCTGACTACGAACCACATGATGATCTCTCCGATAAAGGTTGTATAAACTGAGTCAACATGCCATCTAACGTGTCAAAATACTTTTTTTCCTAGACTGGTAACAGGAAACCAGAGCACAGCCCCTCTGCCTTCTAACCCAGCATTACCACTTAATACCAGCTGTCACTGAAAGCTGGAAAAATAAGTTCTAGAAATAATTACACGTAATAAGCAATGATGTTATGATGAATGCCACCACACTGGGAGGGAACTGAAAGGTCTTGGTTGAGAACACATCCTTTAAAATGACCCTACCACTGCCGTAAAAAGAATTTTGGAACAGATGTGATTGGATGACATCTGTGTGCAGATGCACCCAGCTGTGTCTACACAGCCAATCAAGCTCAGAACCAAAGACACCCTGGATGGCTTGCAAGGACCCAGCTTGGGTCTACAAGAAAGTAGTGATGCATATTTGGCGCTGCAGCTGCATGAATAAATCCTCCCAAACACAGCTGGACATTCAGGTGCAAAAGCAGTGAAACCTGCCTGGAGCTGCAGCTTCTGGACTACTTTGTTTGAATTTGCTTTAGTCCTGGGATATCTGCATTGTGACCCATTATAATACAGAGATAGCCCAGAAGAGCCAGGGGGGGTTGGTGGGGAGCTGCTGACACAAAACACGGGCAAGGCAATCCTCTTTGAATGCCACTGACAGGTAAACATCAACAAACAGAGAGGAGCTGAAGGGAAACATTGGCACAAAACAAATGAAGGTTAGACTGAATGAATATATACATGTACTCATTCAGTATTCATTACAATACTGTATGAATATATGTCTATATATGTATTCATCCAATACTGTATGAATACATATATAGACATTAAAATAAGTTAAAATCTTAGAAAAAACATTGATTTTAGAGCAGCATTTCAACAGAAATAGCAAACGAGAAAACCAGAAGGGATGAGGTAGATCTGATACAGCCAGAAAAGAGGATGCAATGGTACAGCATCTGTAAGGGTAGAGGACTGGACTTGATAACCTAGATAGCCCTTTCCCTGTTGTGTGTCCCTAAATCAAAATGCATACCCAGCAACCCCAGAAACCTCATCTATATGTAAAGCCACAAAACCAAACAGATTTTTCCCATCAGAAAGGGAACACAGGAAAAATTTTGATCAGAATAAAAATTAATGAAGATTTTTAAGTCTGTTTCAAGCAAAACAATTTTCTAATATGTAAAATAGTTTGAAGTATATGCTTTTTTATCTACAGATTCTATTAAAAATTGAGTTAATTTCTTTGGAAAACATTAAGGTAGTTAACAGCAACAATTGTGGGAGGACTAGAGTTAATTTGGCTCCCCAAAAATTAAGTTTTAAAGAAATATAAATGAGAAAACACAACCTCCTTCCCTTCACAGAAAAAGACAAGAGAAGACAAGAATATGGCGCACAACAGTAAGAAGTAAATTTTAGCACTAAAAAAAAAAAAACAACAAAAAACCAGAGAAGATCTGCACATGAAAAGACTTACAAATTCTTCAAATAATTAATACAAAAAGAAAATTCTCTAGTCTCACAACTGGACAGAATTAGTACAGTTAGATTTTAACACATTGTAGGAAAATCCTTTCAATGTAACAGGACAATGGACTAAATTCCTCTTGTCAAACCTTCCCAAAACTGTAAGGGTAAAAAAAACCAATTCTCAGCAGTGGTCTCTGGAACGATGGATGCTGCAGAGTATAAACTTATACACAGGCTTCTGTACATTAGTAAAGCACCACACAGAAAATCACAACCAAAGGGAAAATCACACCATACTTCTCTCCTTGGCAGTCTCCTAGTCCAACAGGTTAAATATCCTCTGGCACATTAATGTTGCCCAGCTCACAAAACAATGCAAATCCTGTGGCTGCTCTTGAAAGTCTCTTTTAAGGAAAAGATCATTGATCACTGAGGGCATAGTCTCTCTGAATATATTTAGGATACAACATACATCTATGAAAGGACAACCTACTGATAGCAAGAATATTTGTAAGAATTGTTTAGCAATGCACCCAAAGACCTTCAAAGTTGGTGGATCTATTTCTATTGCTAGTTTAGATAGCATATTAGAAGTATGAACATAGTTCCCTACAGAACTGATTAATCCCACCATCTCTTTAAGGCTGAGCAGTATCATACTAGAAGGGTTAAATTATCCAAAACCTGAAATCCTGTACATGGTACTGGATTTCAGATGAGATTTTCTAAAAATAATACAATAAAAGAGACGTGATAAGATAGAAAAGGAAGCCTGAGTCAGTATAAGATACTTTTCTTTTTTCATACTTAATGAATGCTATTACCCACCTTCCAGAAATTGCACTCTTAACACCAGTAATTGACAAGAATAAAGAATAAGCTAAAACAAGGCCTGTGTGCACTGAAAGTAAATTTGGACAGTCAAAGCTAGTAATATACTTGATTATCAGGTATGGGTAAAAATATGCTCAGCTGATGCTTTGCACTGTCCCAAATTATATCAGTTATACAAGGCAGTCTTTTTCTGTAGGCTAGAAATTGTTTAAACAAAGCACCAAGAATTTAAATGTAGCAGAAAAAAAGATATGCCAAGATATTTAAGAGAATATTCACACTACATAAGCTTTACTTCAACTTGCTTTCAGACTGTTGAAGTCTTTACAGTCTCTCCATCCCACTTTTACATAAGGAGGTGGAAGAAGAAAATGCCTGTATCATGTATTTAACATAAAAGCGTACTGAAAGGTTAACTAATGGGAGAGGCTTATTAGCACAAATAACACCACTTCTGCCTTGATCCCAACAACACACCAGATAAGCAAGCTCAGGCTGCATGCACACTTGGAGCAGAAAAACAAGCAACAACAAATGTACCACACAGCATTTTACACCTGGTGCTGTAAAATCAGTTCTCAGATGTGTGGGCAACAGCAGCTTTCCCAGGGCATTACCTTCCCCCAGCTGCTGGGACTAAACCTCTCAGGTGGGAGAAGGGAGCACTTTGAAGAATTCTGATTTAAGAGAAGATGAACATTCAGAGCCACCCAGCTACAGTTCTGAGGCAACAGACCTGTTACATCATTTAAACTCTAAAGCCTCAATTTTCTCATTTCAGAAGTATGTTTAAACTACCTTTTCAAGAGATATGGTGATGTATTGTGTTTATACAGCTATTCTAAAATTACATGCAAAAGTATGTTTTAAGCATTATAATAACTGTTAGAACAATGTTTCTGAATAGGAACTGTTTTCAAGTAACATGTTTCTTGAAACTTATGGTGAGAGAAACTCACAAGAATTTGAATGCTAGAGTTTTAGCCAAATTCCACTGCATTTTCTCCTCAGAATTGACTCTACAGTGTCCTGATAGAATAGGAAAAGGCAAAATTGCCCTTAATTTCCTTTATAAAACTGTGCAGGACTACTTTTTCATGTTTTTTACAACAGATGATTTTCAACTCAGTCAGCTGCATATCAATGATCAAGTTTTCCCTGCATTGAGTTTTGAAACCCTATAAAATTCAAATCCTACAGCAAACAATGTGTAATACTGCCTGGATTAGATCAAGTTCACATTTTTTTCCTCATAAGGTTCAATAATATATCCTGTTTAGGATGTTCTTCCTAGAGGCTTAATAGAGAAACAATTCATTTTGCTGTCGCTGATGTAGTATGAAACAGTTGTTAACCTTTGATGAGAAGGTTACATGAGATACCAAGCTGGGGTAAATTATACTGACAATTGCCCTTGCTTAATTGCTTTTGAGTAGTACTCAGTATGTCTAAATGTGTGGTGAATTATTATTGTACCCTGCTGCTATCCATTAACATGGAGATCAAGAATTTTATTTTACATTTTTGATGCAACCATAGAGAAGGTGATAAAGGCTTTAACTGCAAACAGATTTATTATAGAACCTATTAGTGCAATTTATCCAAGCATACAGAAAATAGGTTGGTCTGAACAAGCTTGTACATTTAAAGCTTCTTATAAAAGGCAAAAATCTGTATTGCCAATTGTTACAATCTACAAAAATGAAAGATTTTAGTCTCTTTTGGAACGAATACTGAAAACTGCACACTTATCTTATTTGAATCTTGGTTATTTCAAGCCAAGAACTTCACTGGAGATGATCTTATTTCTTTGGTTCAGCCAGAAAAAAACTTCACATTACCTCAATTCCTTTGTATTTAGTATTTAAAAAAAAATATTAAGAAGCAGAATGGAACTTTTCTCAGCATCAAAAAAAGTATCCCTAATCTAATATTTCTTTGTTTATTCATTCACTGACAAGACTGTGTGACAAAATTTGTGTGACAATTATTAGTTCTGAAATCCTAAGAGAAGGTACTGCAAAACAGGAAAGGCAATTCATCTCAAGTTTTATTGAAATTATGATATATTATATAGCCCTAGATGACATATTCTACCTAAACACTACAGTCAAAAGAGAGAGTAAAATTAATATCAAGCAAACCACAGTATTTGTTTGTACAGTGTACAAGAACAAGCATTAGCATAATATTTATTGCCATAGAGGATGTTTGGATAGATACTGTGAGGTACTCAGAGATTTGATTGTTTAACATCTAATACCAATTCACAGAACCACAATGAATCCTAAGACAAACCTGGACAAAATAACAAAGTTTCAAGCTCCACAATGTATTTTAAACAGAGGCTGCATATTTAGGGATGAATCTTTCTTGTGAGCTATCCCATTTGCTTCTAATTAGGAACAATTTTTTTTATTTCTGCACTTAGACTGAAATACTAGTGTCTGACTTTGCCAGATGTATAACACTAAAACTGGCATATGTGTATTCTGAAAAAATGCTGTCCGCTATACCAAACCACTACGATCTTAGATGTTTCTGTGACTCAGCAAAGCTCCATCTTTTAAGTTATAGTATTTAGTTGCCCTTATCTTCAAGACAGGTTTCAGAAAGTTACCAAAATGTAACTTCCCACTGAGTGTCCTCCATCTCCTCTAATTCTAAATTTTCACTCTCTGTTATCCCACTGAATTCAACAGATTTGAGAGCCAAACTCCCCAAATTATTTTCAGATGGGTGACTCTAATCAGGCTAATTTATGGTCTAATCAGCAATTTTACTATTCATGCCAACATTGCCCTACCAACTCTTTCTTCCATGTCTCCAATCAGCTTCACAATGTTCAATGACAACTGCAAAAACACTGGGATCTATGCACAAACTGTCACTGAGTGAGGAGTTAATGAATCCCTGTATCAAAGCACTGAGCATCCACACTGCCTGAGTGGAGCTAGGGATGTAAAATCCACCATCTTTAGCCAAAGGACACCAGTGTGCCATTTCCTGCACTGCTGCATTCAGCGCCGCACGCTCCTTCAAACACCTGGGACACACAAGGCAGGGAAGGAAGCACGAGAGAGCTGGGTGGGGCACAGTGCCGAAGGGTGTCAGCCACAAATAGGCACACCAGGGTGAAAACCTCCCCCATGTTCATAGGTTTAGTCTCGACTCATGGCCTCCTACCAGAGACTCCTGCTCAAGAGTTAGGAGACAACAATAAATGGACAATTCCTATGCATAATATGAACTAGCTAAAATACAGTAAAAATGGATTATTAATCATGTTCTAAAAATAAAAAAAGAAGTACCAATAACACGTTTTAAAGCTGGCTTGAAAACCGAAAGTCCGTTTCTTCTCTTCAAATTAGTTTTCCTTTACTAATTCTTCTGCGCTCTAGGGAACAATAAATGCAGCATGCACAAACACATGGGACTTCAGAGACCAAAAGTGTTTAGGAAAGGACAGGAAAAGACTGAGAGCATTTTGGGACAAGATCATTGTGTATTTAAATAGAATGCTTCCATAAAAAAAAAAAAAAGTCAGGCTCTTTGGCAGTTTTACACCAGCTGGCAAAACAACCCGTGACGTGCATATCTCAGATTTGAAACTCATTCAGATATAGCCTCTCTCAGGCAAATTAACAATGCTGAAATCATATATATTTGCTATGGGGATTTTACTAATTCTTTAAACTTGATATAATGGGCAAATAGCTACATTAAAGTCCATTTCTTTGTGCAGATGATCTGCATATGGTAGCCTATAATACATTCACTACTTTCAAAGTACATGATCAAGAACAGAAGCCTTTTTCCAGGTCAAGACTAAGTAGGACAGCTTGACCCTGCCTAGAAACTGAGGACCCCCAATCTGCTCATTCACTTACTCCTCTTGAACAAGGATGCAAAGAAAATTGGAGAAGCAAAAGTGAGAGAACTTGTGGATGGATATAAAACAGTTTACTAACTGAAGAAAACCATACTGCTTCCCATTTACAGGCAGATGTTGAGCCACTTCCTGGTAAGCAGGGCCTCTACATGCATAACTCACTTGGAAAGACATAGGCCATAAACCATCAGCATCCCCTCTTACCCCTTTTTTTGCTTGCATTTTATTTTTGCCAGGCACATTATCTTATGGCATGCAATGTCACCATGGTCAACTTGGGTTAGCTGTTCCAGCTGTGCTTCCTTCCAAATTCCAGTGCACTGACAGCATATTCACTGACTTATGAATTCATCATGGTTTGTATTTTAACTTAGATAGTAGCTTTTAGGGTAATTTTACCATCTCCAATTCTTGTGATCAACATAAAGAAATGGAGTGCCATTAAGATGACAGCCTCAACTGAAGATGACTATCATCCTAAGGAAAAAGAAAGATGTGACTTAAAACTTGCACTTAATAACACAAATAATTATAGAAAGGTTGTAAACACTTGTGATGTGCTCTGTAGACACTCTTAACCTATTTGTCATGCAATAGCTCAATGCTTATAGTTTCCCAAGTTATTCCTTGCTGCTAGGGAACAGCGCTGCCACCCCAATCATTGCGGTGCCAGCACTCTATCTGGCCTACACAGCACAGCAGAAACCTGCTCCACTCTAGCAAGAGGAGGTAGGACATTTCTTAAGGTACTGCAGTATATGGACACATATGTCACATCTTAAACGAGGATTTTCTTGCCAATCCCAATTACCTTAAATGGAATGCAACCCAAGTTAAGTTAAAGGTATCCATTAACTAGTTAGTCTGAACTTCAAGAATTGACAAATCACAGTAACAGTTGCTTATAAGATATATATGATTATGTGAAGGAGGGACTTGAGGAAATCTTCACACACTAACGTTAAATCAAAACAGTTCTTCCAGTCCTTCATTTGGCTCATTTTCCATCTTGCCTAGGAGGTCAGCAGTCAAGGTTTCAAGTCTTCAAGCATACATTAATTCCTAGGTGGTACCTATTAAAGATGGTATATTCAGAACTGTCTGCCAGAGAACTTACTCCTAGCAGGAAGCCACCTTCAGACAGTTTTTATATGTTAATAATCACAGGAGACCTGCAGAGCACTCCCTTAGGATGGTTGCTAGATTTGTCATGGTAAAAAATGTCTGCAGACAGTTTGTTCTTTTAGACCTTCTAAGGATTTAGACAATATAATCTTTTGCTTGAAAGCTCGTCCTAATTCTCTCCCCTTACCAGCAAGCAGTCTAGTCACTCTCATTCACTAACTGTTCACTTCCTCAGCTAAATGTGCTATACAAGATGTTGTCTCCTGCACTTAGCAATTTTATGAATAATTTCTTGCCTCAGCAAAGAAGCCTTTGTCGCATTTCAACTTTTTCACTGATTGCTTCACTATAAAACATCTTTGATTGAACATGTGTTCTATACCAATCTGTAAGGGCTCATAATTTGTATAAATTAAATTAGGAGAAATGCACACAGTTCTTTGCTGTTTCATGAAGGAAATGAGGCATGATGGGCATGAAACACTTTGGAACTGGTAACTGCTTAACCACTTCTGGTATTCTCCAAGATCTGTATCAAACTCAAAGACTTTACACACTGCTTGAAATCCTGGAAAGGCAAGGGTAAAAACACTGTTCTAAATAGACATCAATGTAAACACAGTCAAGATATGGTAGATAAAATTATTTATGCTCACAAAAATTAAACTTGAACAAACTTAGGTTTCTATATAAGAATAAAAAGGTGGTCTAACATGGTGAATCACCCGAAGAAAAAAACTGTAACTGTAACATCAGTAAAGGCAGCTAAAAATAAAGCAAAAACACAAGATAGGATATTGAAGCAGATCACTCACTTTTTTTCATGGTCTATAGTCTCTGCTGATATACTGCCTGCAAAATAACGCAGGTTAGTCTTAAGGAAACTCTGCTCTTTCTACTTTCTTGGATACAAAAATGTAAGCCTGTTAATGCTTAGTCTGTATTCGGCCTAGGAAAGGCTGAAATATCTTGCATCAAAGAGATTTTGGTTTCAGAAAAGTGAGACACAAACTCCCATTGTATTTTGCCTCCATTTATTATCTCAGAGTAGCCCTTAAGTTATTCAGTTCATCATATACTCTCTGGTTATGACAAGGACACCCTGCATCTATCCCTCTCCTGATTCTAAATCATCTGCTTCTTCTGTGTCTGCTCAGATGACATGCCACTGCAGTTTGGAAGGCAGACTTCATAGAGAGGAGCAAGAATTGATTTTACAACTGTAAAATCCACAGACTTGGGCCAATCACAGTATAACTGAAAAGAAAATAAATGACTGAAAGTACAAATTAATTTTCATCCCTTGATACATATTTTCAGTTAGCAATGTCATCTCTAACTCAGGGAAAACTTACTTTTTGCTACACTTGTTGCTTAAAAATCAGAATGGGCTACAGCAGATTCTGTAGCCTTCAGTGGCAGTCTAGTGCTAAATGATGGATCCCCCCTAGCCTGGGTCTACTTAAGCAAAACTCATTCTAAAATCATTAATGTTTTTGCCCAAACCTGAATTCCTTCTTATAGGGAATTCAGAAACTGGAACAGCCTCACAACACCATTCTGAAGATCCAGAGGCTTGATGGCAGTTTACCACACAGAACAAAATGAAAGAATGCAGACTAACCCAGCAGCACACATGAATGATTTCTGTCTCCACAATTACTACAAGAATGACACCCATCACCACTTGCAGCTGTTTCTCTCCCCATTTCATCTCTATGTTTTGTATGTGATGAAGCACCAAATACAAGGTGTAGTGGTGCAAAGTGAATAAACCTACAGAAGCATTGAACCCACAACTCAAGACATGCAGTCTTTTAAATATCCATTGTGGAAGACAATTTCCTGGTATAGGTTTGGACTTGTGCTTTGAATGAATTGTTAGAAAAACAAAAAAATAACATAAGGAGGGATCTAATGCTCTAGCAACACTCTCATTCCATGTGCTACAGTCTGTTCACACAAACACCTCATGCTTCATATGCAGCATTGATCTGGATGATATACCATCCATTTCTGCAGGGCTGCCACCTCATACTTCACTGTAAGTCAGGAGAGAAAATAGTTTCTCAGAGGCTGTAATTTTTTGTCATATAAAACAGACATCTTAGTCAATAAATTCCCACAATATCTGAAAGACTCATAATTAAAAAATGAATTCTAACAGAACAGCTGTAAATTAAACAGATAAATATGCAACTTCAAAATAAAATACCTTCAAATCTACAAATAGAAGAGATCAATGGACGCTCCAGAACATACATGATATTAAAAAAAACCCAAAAAACAGGCTAACTACTATAAGGTTTCCTTAGAAGAGTATGAGCAAGTTTTACAATCTTTAAAATATAATCAGATCTTGATAGACCATAGCCATTACTATTACTTTTGGATTAGATTTTAGTTTAATGAGGCACATTAGAAAACAATGATCATCAGGTGGCTTTTGCCATCTGTTATCACCAACAGAACACCCAGGGAAGTCTGAGGAGGTCAGCATCCAATAAATAGCATCCAAAAGAGTCTGTGAATGGAATATCTAAAAAGGCTCCCATAAAAGAAGTGTCCCCAGGATTTTTTATTAACCCAGGCAAATCCCTGTCACTTTCATTATTACTATTATCATTAAATATAATTGCACCTGAAAAAGTCAAGATGCTAAATATATATAAAATAAATTATATTAGTGTTTTCTCCTTCTCTTGTAATTTGCTTTATGGTCTAAGTAGTTGGGTTTTCAAAGTTTATTTTATTATCACTTTAATCTGTTTTCATAGCTCTGATTTTAAGATATATTTATCCCACATTTCTATTAAAATTTTACCCATGCTGCCTTGTTTCTCTTGACAATTGAAAATGGCCTAATGGGAGGTTTTGAAGAAAGGAAGATGGACAAAGTCTTTGATTATCACAGCACAAGCATGTGGTAGTTTTTAGACATTTACAAAAGATCTTGCTCTCATGAAAAGTTTGCATGCAATTTGCTAAGAGATCCTAAATGGTCTTGCATTTTAAATGTCATTTCAAGTTGCACCTTTAACTTCAGATTTCATTTTTTCTTCCAAAATAATCCTGATGTAAGCTCACTTCTATTTCTTTGAACCATAAACTGGTGATAACAAAGTCCTACACACATTCAAGAAGTCAATAACACTTTAAAAGTTCCCTTCAACTTTCCTATTGGATGTCACAGCATGAGTCTCAGACAATATTCTTCATTTGAACAGTTAGGTAGAGCCACTTATATATATGATGATCACTAATACCATACCCAGAAGAGCACAGCAGCATGCCTTTGCTCCTCATGAATGACTGGCAAATCCTCCTAATCCATCCTGACCACAAAGGAACAAGAGAAATTAAAGCTGAACTAGTTCTATATTTACTGCTAGTGAACAGCTTCAAGGATAAAATTGGCCAAACTACACAGAAAGCATTCAACAGAACTTTTAGCAATAATATCAACCACAATTAGTAGTTTTTATTTAAATATCTGAAATAATCTGAAACTAGCACCATGCCATACAGAGTAGTTAGAAAAAACAACATGGAAAAGAAGCTGAAAATTTTTCATTATTTTATTTTCCAAAACTGATTGGAAAGAGAAAGCAATGATTTTCTCCTGTTATTATTTTTTTTAAATGAATGGTTATATCTCAGGTTTAATTTCTTTGTTTCAGTCTGTTCAACACGTTTTTTAATAATTAAAAAATCAGTCATTAAAATGTCCAATTA
>NW_005054301.1:3930050-3931823 GCF_000277835.1 Geospiza fortis
TCATCATTAATGCTGAAAAGAGTCATTGTGCAAGTATTTATCTTAGTGCAGAACTTAAATTTCTTTGGTTGGTACTTGTGACCATTTCTCTTCTTCCTTCCACTGACTACTACAAAGAAGAGCCTGACTTTCATCTTCCCTATAACATCCCATTAGGCATCCAAGAGCAACATAATATTATCTTAGACTTTTTCTACAGCCTTAACAAATTCATATCTCTGTACCTCTCCACACACGCAAGAATACTGTTTTCCAGTTAACTGATAGCATTTTACACGTTATAATGTAACACCTGAAGAATATACATTGCCTTGCTCAGACACATCAAGCCACATTTGCTTAATTTGAGTCACAGAGTTCCAAGCAATTAGGCTCAGCACTGCTCACTTTTACAGTCTTCTGGGGTTCTTTTTATTTTGTTTTTAAGAAAGGAAGAAAACCTGGTTTTATATTTAAAAAATGCCAAGATTTGATCTCATTTTCATTCCAGCACAAAACAAACTAAATATTTGGATATATCACGAAAGAGAAAAACCAGAATGGGTGACAGTCTAATGGCTCCAGCCATATCTATCCCCTTCCAATGAATCTGAATTTTACAACAGGAATCAAAACAAAAATCACTGAAAATGCTGGCAGTGAGCACCAGAACATTGTTTCTGGTTGTTTCAGAACTACCCTGCAATATACCCAGTGCTTCAACATGATTCTGAATGTGGCAAACTCCAGCAGCAGACTGAGGTCTTTCGTCATTCACATTAGGTCTGTTTTGGCCCCTGGCATTCCTTCCCGTTTACTTATATCTTCAAGGTTCCATGAAATGTTAACATATCCCCAGCTCATTCAAAATTTGCAAAGGGCCCAATTGCCCTTCCACTATGAATTAATGCATAATACATTGCAAATAATCTGAACATCAAGTAACATGATTAGCCTCTACCTCTGGTAAACCTCTTGGCTATTTGCCAGGTGAAAACAAAGCAAACAGCATCTCCTCCCAAAGAATCACATAAAGTAACAAACCCCAAGTGTTTCCAGTTCTAGTGTTCTCATTTTCTCAAGTAATTCAATATCCTAAAACCCCCTTTGCTCAAGCTCTCACAAAACTCTATTCTTTTCTTGCAAAGCCATGTTGCGCTAACATACAATTCTTATTCTTTTGAGCTACCCTGCTAAAGCAAGCATCAGCTTGAGGATCTGTTCAGTTCTCACTTAACTTTCTTCGTGAGGAAAAAACCAACAACCTCTCATTCCCTCTTACTCTTTGCCTTCCAAAAATAGTAATACTTCACCAGAAATTCAGCTGTGTTCAGAACTGTGAATATGAATCAGTAGATTACCACCAATGCAAAATGTTTCTTCACTTTTTGAACAAATCCTACTATTGAATCACATAAGGCTTTTGAGTTTTGTTTGTTTCCTCCCTCCCCAATTACTTCTGGCATCAAGATTTAATTCTCTGTGCATCCCATTCAGCAGCTCTACAAAACCCTAAAGAACTACTATAGGCACTTGAATCTGATGGGAATTGAAGCCAAAGAAAGTACAGAATATGACACATGGTATTTTACAGTAACAGCTTTCTTCAAACACATATCCAGTTAAGAGAAACCCAGGTCTGGGAGAGACATGGGCCTGTCTGTACTCACTATGTGCAGCTGCAGAAAGTCACCCAGCCCAGGGGCGCTGTCAATCCGGACGAGGATGCCATCCTTCACTGTTGTGCTGAAGCCCACAGCAAGACGGTCTGTCCTCGTGCTTGGTCTGTCATTA
>NW_005054301.1:3931863-3940175 GCF_000277835.1 Geospiza fortis
CCAAAGAAAAGTGTATTAGTGACTTATTTGCCAAGTCTTGTGGCAATCCTATGACTTCCAGGAGGAACAACTTGAGCAAGCACATGCTTTCATTAGTTAAGGGGTGAAACCAATGTGTCCTGCTGGCCAGGCCTGATGAAGTACATTACTAGTTCCTCAATAAAGTCATACAGCATCCAAGACAAAGAAAAAGGAGGAGTTGATCAAAAATCACCAAGATGGCTTATCAAGAATGAATTATTTCATTAGTGCTAATACCCCAGACAAGGCTGGATAGGACACTGCTGTACAGGGGCAAAAGCCACAAGCCACTCCTGTTTCAAAAGCATGGGATTCAATCTTATAAGACAATTCAAACAAAATATTTCACATTTCTCCTTTAGGTTGGACTTGCCTTCAGCTAAAGTCTATTCACACATAGTAGGACACTATACTTTTCTCAACACTTCATGAGATTTTTTGATATCTAGTCCACATATTTCCAGCACCATTTATCTTGTCACAGCTGAGCCTGGGAACTTGTTCCTTGCCCTTGTTTTTAAGGACAACACCAAACTTCTCCCATGCTGAACACTGTCCTCCCACATTCATGAGGGCCATCTGAGCTGAGGAAGGCAGAAATGCAAGCGAGGAATTATTATTGCAGACGAGGAAGCTGAGAAGCTAAAGCATTTGGAGTTCACATTCTGACTTGTACTCAACAGTCTGAGTTAGAAACAAGATTTTATAACTCAGCAGTTATAAAACTGGCCCCCGAGCTTCTTAAAAAATAGATCTAAAATTCCTGTCCTGTCCAAACCTACAGGCAGGCCAGGAACAAGACTCCTCCATGTTTCAGCCACTCATTGCACCTCATTTTTCTGAGCACTATTACAATGGTTACAGAAAAGTAAGCAAAAATAACCAGCTTCTGTTACTGCAACAAGGATAAAACGTATGTAGAAAGTACAGGCAATTACTAGGTACATTTTCTAATCTGAGTGAAACTACAACTGAGGGTTACAACATGGATCACACAACCCTGTACAGAGTAAAAGCAGATAGATACAGAAACAGGTAGGATCATATCACGGTAATTTCTACACTTGCCTACAAAGCTGCAGCTTCACTAAAGCTCTCTATGAGCTGAATCCCAAATAAATGCTACATATTAATAGAAATAATTGATACACTTCTCTCTTGCTAAAGAGGCTTCCTCTAGACATCTCAGAACATATTACCAAAACAGACATCAAAAACTCAGCCACCTAAAAATGAAATTATTTGTGAGCAGCTGACTCAATGACAGAGTGATAATGAATCATGTTTCCTTCTTCCTTTCCAGGCCTGTGCACATCCAACAGAACATGCCCTCAGTAAATTCAGACAAAAGTGTCCAAAATCAGGGTCACATAGGAAATTTCAGTCATAATTCTGAACTACCAAGAAAGAACATTCTGGCATTCTGGAACTGTGAACATACACTATTTCAGTTTGAGAAAGAATAATTTTACAGATTCAGTCTCCTCATTTAGCTTTAAGCTCCAGACAGAGGGTGTATGACTATTTTAGGATGTGTAGAAAGAGGTTTTGTCTGTTTGTTTAAACACATCCCCAGCTCTATCTGCAACCTTATGGCTAGACAGCTGGAGATGACCAGGTAGTGAATTAACTATGTCCTCTCCCCATGCTCAGGTATAACAACAGTCCCCAAAACTACACTACAAATACACTCCTTCAGTTTATCAGTTTGTTCTATAACTTGTATGTATTTGCATCACAGACAAAAACTAGGCACAGCAATGTGGTAAGCAAAATAAGATTTATTCATTGTTAATGGCTTCACAAATGAAAACCCACTTCCCAAAATGACTCTCACTTGAATTTCAAGTTCTCCTCCTTTGCTTTGTACTGGTTATCAGGCCTTTGAGCAGCAAAGTCAAGCTTGGAGGTGAGTTCTTCACTCTTTATGAAGACAGATTACTTTTTTGCCTCTCTAAGAGTCATTTGGCTGCAGGTAGACCATGTCAGCCCTCCAATGAGAGGCAATTAGAACCAATTACATCCTCACAAGCCTTTCATGAGACTTAACTACTTAACCAGATCTTATTTTCTCCTCAAAGAGCGTAGATTTTGTGTTTAAGCCTAATCTGACAATATTTAGTACTTTGGTACTACGGCACCAAGGTTCCTAAGGTAAGAATCAGGAACACTAAGAAATAACACAGTATAAATCTGCCTCTGTTGGGTCTTATTCCACTTTTCTCTGAGATAGCTCTACATAAGGCTTCATGAAGAAATGTAGTACTCTGGTTCAGCTGGGAATGTCAGCTTGGCTCTGGAGTTCACCTGGTCCACAGGCTGTCCAACTTTACTTCAAATGTGTCAGGGGTTTACTGTGGTAGATTTTGCAGTCATATGTTCTGGCAAGGCACTGAGTTCTTGAAATAAAGATAATTCAGATGCAACAATCAGAGCAGCACTAGCCCAAACAGACCTGTAAGCAGAAATCTGATGGCCAGAAGTCATTTCCTTATTTTCCAGGTCAGAAAATATCTGCATAATGAGAGATGGACCACTTGCTTTATCTGTGTGTAGCTGAATGTACAAATTTGTTGGATACATCAATGCCCCTTCCCTTCACCAACTTTTTGAGGACAAATAGGATATCCATTGACATTTTTGGAAAGAGATGCACATTGACATTGTGTCAGTATATTTTTTCCCCAAATTATGAACAAAATAATCATTCCAGTCTGAAAACACAAGGTTCATCAAGCAAAAGTGAAAGTGTAACAAGAGTTAGTACCACATTGCAATCACATAAAGAGAAAAGATAACAAAAAAAACCCAACCATACTACACAAACACACTTGACTTAAATACTTCTATTTGACTGCAGCAACCATGAATTTCTAGAGTTTGAAAGTTCAAGACAATTGAAAAAGACAAAATGAAAGCAAATTATAACCCTGGACTTCAGGAAAGGAGATTTCACCTTACCAGAACTTGACAAGGCCTGGACAACTCTATTGGATTGGACTTGCTTTAAGATGGTGTAAGCTGGCTAGACCAGTTTACCTCCAGCAGTCCCTCCTGATCTTACATCAATAATTATCCTTTCTTTGTGGTGTTGCAGAGAATTGTAGAATAATTAACTAAAGCATTCTGATTTTAAAAAAATCTGGTGAAATGCGCATCTCTTCATCTTGATACCTTCTTGTACCTAAACTCTGCTACAGTCCTCTTTATAAGACAAGAATTAATAGTTTTCTTCCAAGATACTTTCTATTCAAGACTGACAAGAGACTACACTCTTAATGAGCAGCCACTTTATATTTAGTTTTTCCTCACTGTTAAAGGTTTCATTACGTAACTCTTTCAATAAATACAACACCAACTGTGCCCTACCAATAGAAAAGTCTGAAGGACTGATTAATTTCACTGTTTTATATGTATTGTTGTTACATTTCACCACTTCAACTTTATAACACTAAATTCAACCCAAACCATGAAAAAAAGAAGAATAATAAAATCAGGGATACAAGCATACAAAATTATTTCCCCAGTCATTTTTGTGAGCAATCTCACTTCTCATAGTGCCCTAGGCCAGATTACTGTACCAACACATAAAAACAAAGGGAAGTAGAATATTTTCAGGTACTCTACATGTTGCATCCAGAATTTGGTCAGCACTGGGAGCTCAGAGAACTGAAGAAGTACAGAGCGAGGAAACACTCCCTTACAGATTTAAGCTAGTAGGACACCATTACATGTTTAGCATATACAAAGCTTATAAACTCGCAAAATTTAGTGTGGCAGATGGGTAGTTGACGTCTCCCAGAAATTACATAACCTGTAACTTCTATCATTGGTGTTTAGAGATCAAACATGGGTTACAACATGTCTTACATTGTTACATGTTGCAACACATGTGACAATGCAGTCTGCATATCTAGCTTAGGTAAATTATGCATTTGTTAGTTATATTCATGAATAGAGCTGTTAGATTATTCATCTTCAATCAAAACAAAATAGTCTGAGGCAAAGACTCCTCATGGAAAACTTCTAACAGAAAAGTCATAACTAAGATTATAAACCACAGCAAATAAAGCCTACAAGTGAGGTGTTTTAAGAAGTGTTTAGTTTAAGCTGGCACCATCCCTTGTCATTTTAATTCATAATTGCCCAAAGACCTCAAAAACCTATTTTAAGGACGAATTTCTTCAATCAGCACAGTACAACTGCAACAAAGTAATGCAGAAAAGTAAAATAGTAAAGTAAAAGTAGAGTAGTAGAAAACAAGTCTATTGCATCTGCACAAATTATAACTGCTATGCCCTCCACTCCTGTGAATTCTCCCACATTAAATCATTGATTGCAAATTATCTGTTTGCACCTACTAAGCCATCAAAAGCCTGATATTCTCAGCTACAGCACAGCACACACACTCATTTCCCTGTGGCCAAGAAAATTTAACATTTGGAAGGTATTACAGTGTTCATACACTGAAGGGTTAACTGCAGCAACTCTGCACTGGGGGGTGAATACAAGTCTAACATAATTTAAATGCTACAGCTCATATTTTTACAATGAAAACATACCTTTAAAATGCAAATTATGAAGAACCCAGGCCAATTCAAAAGCTGCTATACTTAGTTGAGCTCCTTTCAGAAATCTGCACCAAGGGTGGATAATCATGAGTGGTATGGAATGTTGGAGGGCATGGGCTACCTTTTGAAGGCCTTTCCTGCTGCAGTGATCTGGAAGTTCACCCCTGAACAACTACAGGACCCTGATAAAGTGACAGAATATTTGCAAAGAGAATGGTGTGGCACCTCCAGAGATGAGCCCTGGAGACATATCCTGTGCCTCACACCACTGCCTGGATGACCACCATGGCTCTTGAAAAGCAAGTCCTGCAGCAGCACAGCACCCTAGAAAGGATTGAGTCTGACAATGGAATTAAGTTCAAAAATAACTTTTGTAGACATCTGCGCCAGAGAGCACAGAGTGGGTGCATTGTACTCCCCACCCTGCACCAGCCTCTGGGAAAACTGAACAGTACAATGGACTGTTAAAAATCACATGGAAATCAGTGGGTGGTGGGACCTTCAAACATTTGTATGTACATTTAGTGAAGGCCACCTGTTCAGTTAACACCAGAAGCTCTACCAGTCAAGCTGGCCCTGCACGATAATAACCTCCACATACCAGAAAGGGATGCAGTCTCTGTGGTGCACATGAGAAAGGTGTTAGGGAGGACAGTTTGGATTAGTCCTGCATCAAGCAAAGGCAAATCTGTCTGTGGGATTGTTTTTGCTCAGGAAATTGGATATACTTGGTTGGTAATGCAGAGGAACAGAGAAACACAACGTGTACCCCAAGAGCACTTGATTTTTGGGTGAGAACTGTAATGCTGAATTTTATAATACTGTGGCTAAAATGATGTTGCCACTGTATGCCACAAGTACCACAGAGAATGAGGGTGGATTGCTTCAGTTACACCAGTTGTGAGCTCGTGATGCAGCTGGCAACCAGCTGCATCTGTTGCAACTGGTTGCCAGCTGCCCTCCTGTTCTGGAAGACATCTAGGATGGATGGAACCCACATGGAATAAATGAACCCAACAGACATCTTGAAGGGACAGCCATTGACTATGGAAATGAAACCTGTGCTTGTGTTTATATATGCATATAGCTGGAAGGTGTAAGATTTGAGCATGATATAAGTGGTATAGAATATCATACGCTAAGTTGGGGAATATCATTTCTAAACCATAACAAGTATAGGTATTATTTCACTTCTTAACATTGTTGTAAAGGGAATGGAAATTTTTTTTATATTATATTCTGCTTAGTCCAGTAGTTCAGATGAGTCTCCTAGGGTCTTTCATATGCTGGTGTAAAGGTCCTAAGAAGTTCATTAATAATCATAAACTTCTGCTATTTAACAAGAAGCTATCAGTTCAACTACAGGAAAATTGATAATGGCATGATGATGGCATTTTGCTCTTCTTTCTTGGCAGGAAACAGAATTTTAGGTAATTTTCAAGAAGCAATGATGTCAAAGGATGAAATCAGTAATACATTGTGCTTGACCACAGGTTACATGAGCAAATCAAGAGCCATTTCACATCAGGAAGGAAACGTTGGTAACACCTGTAATTAGCAGCCCTTTAACCATCAGGCTTCTGAAAGCATAACTAAATAATGGAGACCTCAGAGTTTATGCAGACATTCAAAAAACCCCACAAAATCTCAATAAGAAAAGGTAGAACTTTTTCCAAACTTACATAAAGAAAAAGTAATGGTGACCTTTATCTTACTGTATCTGGACTAAGAAGTTAATTTACTATTTCCATCACCAGAAAAGGAACGCAGGTTATAATACTGGCATGAAAGAAAGTGAGATCAGGCATACATCTGCGAAAACTAAGTAAGGAGACAAAATTTGCTGCTGCTGGAAGCATCATAATTGGGTCATGTAATAAAAAAGCAGTTCCAAAAAACATGGTATACAGAGAGTTATTCCACTCTCATAAGTGGAAATGAACAAAGCAACAAGGAAGACCTGCTAAGATCAATTTCTGTTGTAATAGAAAACTCTAATAACATAGATTGGAAGTTTTGCCAGAAATCTGATCAGACTGATTTGAGCACTGTCCCCAGAATTAAGGTTCTCAGCCACATGTTTGCAGCTAAAGGAAGACTCCATGTTTGATCACTGTTTCCAGTCAGAGGAACAACTGTAGAGTAGCTTCTCCTGTCTTTACTTGGCCAGATAGTTCAGCATCTTGTTTATTTATGCTTGCTACCCTTGACCAAAAACAATCCATGCTTTGACCACCAGCTCTAAGGGGAAGCAAACAACACATACTGCACAAACCAGAAAAGAGAACCACAACTTTCAAATGACATCTGTTTGTTTATTACTCCCCGAGAGTTTAGGACATCACAATGCAAACAATAAAACATCAGCTGAAACCTGTACACTGCCAAAAGGATGCACTTTTGCTGAGTAAAAAATGAAGCTTCTGACACTTGTTTTCAATACTTAAGTCATCCTGGCCACATAAAATACACTACACACATGCTGCACAACTCCAAATTTTCATTAAATTAATTTATTAGGAGTAAAAAGAGTTAAAGAGTGACAAAAGAATATTTTGAGAACAGCCAAAGAAAGGAAACAGTGTCCATATGAATTAACAACAATAATGATTAAAATAGGTAGAGTTTTCACCTAGCTTTGCAATATCCTCCCAAAGAGCATCGATGATTTAGCTGACTCTTCATTACTTGAAATCACTTCAACTGGGTCAATTCTAGGTGCGTTGAAACATCTATATTGACTAGAGACAACCTAACAGGTATTTTCAATTGCTAACTTCTGCAAAGTTACTCCTGTGGGTCCTGTCTGCTAAAGGCACTGCATTCAGCATAATACAGCTTCTTTGCCTCACAGTTATACTGGATGCATGACAGCATTTCCAGCTACTACTATGAAACAAATTAAGAATTGAGAATAAAAAAAAGACCAAGAGAGAATTGTCCCATTCCTTCTGCCCTTTCATATTTACCAAGGCATCAGTTTTGACAACAGCTATTCTTCCTTCTCCAGGTATAAACTGTCATCTTATTGCCCTCAATCCTAAACTTCAATTACATTGTTATCCTAATCCCTCTTTTACTCCTCATCTTCCTATCCCACTATACATCACATCAAATTAAAAAAAAAAGTAATTCGACAAAAGAATTAATTGTATCTCCGGAACCAAAACCAAGCTAGACATCAATGCCATCTTCTGCCTTGAAGCACATACAACAACGTTCTTACATATCAATCAACTGCAATACCTGGACATCCCAGGGACATCTTGTGAGCTAGTGCCACTCAATAAAACACATAAAAAAATGGAAGTCTCATCAAAACTGAGTATCATCAATCAGGACAAAAAGTCTTACTCCACTCAGTTGCTGTGTTTTCCACACCCTGAGTTTAAAAGGTCTATTGATACAAACACCTGCTTGATTAAAAAAGGAGATGGGGGTTAAAAAGGTTACAGAGGATCCAATCACCATCATCATCTGGCTCATTTGACCATTCCATCACAGTATCCTTCCTGGCAGAAAGGCAGATCTAATCCTTTCTATGATACGACTGAGGAAACATCCTTTTATTTATAAGAGATTTAAATTGCCTAAGAATAAAGAAAACTTAAATCCCTGGAAAATGCAAAGCTTCCAGTGTAATCCTGAAAAAAAAAGCAACTTTGTGTGTTTAGAGTTCTCAGGAACTAGCTCTTCTTCCTTTCAGGATGCTCACTCTTT
>NW_005054301.1:3940271-3943070 GCF_000277835.1 Geospiza fortis
TCCTTGATAAACCCTCTGAGACTGAAACTGAACACTATATGAATCTCAAAAAAGCAGACAATGTTTGACATGGAACTTAAATTCCTTCCTCACTACAAAATATGAAGGAGCTGCTTCTATACAAAAAGAAGGAGGAGCTATAAAAGCTGCAAGACTAACACAAAACAGAAGCAGCAATTCAGATCATGCCTGCTTTCTGTGTTTGTCTTTTTTAATGACAGCAAATTAATACGAGTCACTTTCTTCCCAGTATGTGTGCATCAGCCAACAATTGGATCAGACAGTATGTTACTTCTTATTAGTTACACTGCATTAAAAAGATTGGAAGAGGAAAAGAAGGAGAGCAAGGGAGTGTTCCTAGAACTACTACAAGATTCAAGATAATTAATGCTTGAAATAGGAATTCTATAAATCTGGGATATCAGGAAGATTGAGGTTTTCTCCAAATATGAATTTGCCATGGGGCATGTTGGGGATGTTTATCATCTCACAAGAAATTTAGGGATTAGCTCCTGACTAAAACAGACATAAGATGACCATAGGCACACCAGCTTAAACATAAAAGATTGCAACATTTGAAAATATTTCAGAAATACCTTAATTTCCATTTTAACAACACAATTGGTCAGACAAGGATTACTGTCATGTCTTCAGCATTGATCCTAAGTGTATACCCAGGGAAAACTAAGTAGAATAAGCCTATTTCCTTTAAGTTTGCTCTCAGACCATGAGTCTTTTCATCATTTAACTCAGCCTCATGTGGTTTGTTTATATAGGAACTCCAAAGAGATCTATTTTTCAAGTACTTATCCAGTCTCTCTTTAAATTCATTTAAAAGTTTTGCATTCACCATAGTGTCTTACAAACCCTTCCCAATGACTCACACAAATCTGCCATTGATGTAGCAAGTTAAACATTAGCCAGCTGTGGGCCTATCAGCACAGGCAGCCTACAGCATCTTGCACTCTATTAACAGGACCTGAGGATGTTCGTAGATGAAGTAATTATTCCCCTTTACTCAGTGGTTGTTAAACTGCATCTAGAATAATGCATCTGATTTTGGATTGACAAACTGGAGTGAAGTACCACAAAGGCAGTTGGGTGGATAAAGTGCCAGCCTTGTGAGGAAATGCCAGCAGACTGGGGCTTTATCAGCTGGGAGATGACACAGCTTCAAGGGGCCCTGAGGGCAGTCTCACAGCACCTGCAAGGAGGTTATGGAAAAGCCAAAGGTAGGCTCCTCACAGTGGTGCACTGCTGAAGAACAGGATGCAACTGCCATGCTTCAAAGTAAGAGAATCTGACTCTGCAGCAAGGAAAGAGCTTTCTCCTCACAAGGACAGACATGCAAACAGGTTCCCCCAAGGAGATTTTAGAGTCTCTGTGCATGGAGGTTTTCAAGATATGACTACGTAAACCCCAAGCAACCTGATCTGACCTCACGGCTGACCTTGGGGTTTGGACTAACAACTTCCTGGTGTCACTTTCCATCTGAGTGAAAAAGGATCACCTTTTTATGTGAAGAATCATCTTTTTCATACTTGCCCTTGATAAATAGATTACATGCTCCCTAGGTCTTGCTCTGTAAGTAATCCGTCCCTATAACAGTACGTCCCTATAACAGTAATCTGTCCCTATATCTATCCTCTCAGTGCCAACTTTGCCTTGCAGACATATCATACCACCACCCTCAATCCTTAAGTAATTTCTTTCAGTAAAGAGATCAGTTGTGCCATCAAACTCAGCTCCCACAGCTTTATGCAGCTAGATGACAGTTATCAATCTAGAAAAAGTCCATAAGGAACACTTCTCCAGGTTTTTTTCTTTTTCCTTTCTTTTTTTCCTACACATTACAGAGGATGAAAAATATTTTGCAAAATAAACCATCCCCAAACTCCCCACAGTACTGATAACAAAATTGAAAACAAAAGGCTTAAAACCACTATGCACCAGAAGAAGAGACAAAAGAAACTACAAACACAACTGAAATATGAAATTTGCTGAGTAAAAGTGCCTGGAAAATTGTGACCCCCTTGTAGAACAGCAGGATATGTTTACTAGGGTCAAGTTATCCACCGCCTACCAAGAGATTCCATTACTTCATTACCTGCAAGTGTGACTAAATTCAGCAAAGGTAGATGGAACCATTTCTTAGTTGCACTCTGCTGCCAAAGGGGATCAGGATTCAATTTCTTATTTCTTGGTATTTCCTGATAAAAGAGCACACTGTGAGGATGTCTTTAGAGAAGCCCAGAAGGCAGGATGCCAGAGGAGCTGAACACAGAGACTGCTGTTAGCAAGGAGAAGCACAGCAGGATTCATAGCTCACTTGGGGCTTGGAGGAAGAACAGGAATGTTAGCTCAGTACAGTTTTACAGAATCTGAATGGTTACAAAATAGCCTAGATACCCCTCAGGATGGATGAAGGCCAAAATGCTATTGCTGATCTCAACCCAGTCAACACTCCTCTAGAGAATCTCTTTCTAGTGTTTATCCTAAGCTATATTTTATTTATTTCATTAAAACAAACTAACCCTCACAAGAAGTCAAAAGCAAAACAAAAAATACGAGAAAAAAAACCTCCAAAACAATGAAAACCAACCAACCAACAAAAAAAAAAAATTCCCCAAGACCCAAACACCAAACAAAAACCTACACCAACACCAAAGCTAAACCAAAACAAAACTGCAAAGACAACTTCTGTTCTCTCAGCTTGAGTCACTTCAGCTTAAATAGCATAACACCTTGCATGACCAGTCTGCGTGTACAAGGTTTCTCTTGTTTTAACTGTAGGCAATC
>NW_005054301.1:3943115-3945144 GCF_000277835.1 Geospiza fortis
AAACAGAAACTAGAGTTCAAATTTACTGCCTTCATGGTCATCACTGCAAGAGACCAAGTCCAAATTTTCAGTCCCGACAGCTAAAAAATGTTGGGCTAGAAATATCAGCTACTGGTATTTATTAGAGCCTCAGAAGGTAAGAGTTTTACCAAATCTAATATGCTAAAATTAGCAGCAGAGTTTGGAAAAAGAAGTAAGCTTTCAGGTATCTAACTTTTTGCTGGCTACTAGCATTTTAACAGTATGCTTTTGAAACAAACTTTTTTATCTATCACCACTAGATATGTTTTGGTTCTCATCAGAGCAGTCTCAGAGCACACAAGCTTGACTCCTTAAAATCTTCCAGTTCAGTTTAAAACTAAACAGGAAGATTTTAAGGAGTCAAGCCTGTGTGCCCTGAGTTTAAAACTAAACTGGAAGATTTTAAGAAGTCCAGTTTAAAACTAAACTGGAAAATGCAATCCAGCTTTTAAGAAGATATTAGTCTATCGTACCAGACTAGATCTAGTCCAAAGTAACACTTCAGAAGAAAAAAGCCTGCAGTATAGATCTCAGGTCCTTGGTACTTATTTTTTTTTTCTAAAAAACAACTCTCACACTGGTTGTTATTGTAGACACAGCCTAGTCTTCAATGACTAAATGGGGCCCATTTTGGTCCATCAAGGAAAGAAACTCAGTTCTGAGCTCTTTGACCTCACCTCAAATATGACATTGTCCCTCACAAGTACTGGAAGGTCAATGATGCGAACAAATGCATTTGTGGAAGCTCACCATTCCCAAGGCTCTCTAACTTTCCCCAAGGTCACATAGCAGGGATGTAAAAACAAAAATATCCAGAGCTATTAATAGGGCATACAAACTATTCTGTAAATGACATGCAGCTTTCCTTGCCATTACCTCTTCTTGCCACCAAGAAAGGACATCCACCACTAGGAGAGATGGACGTAAGTGAATTTCATACAGGCAATCTGTTAAAAGTACCATGCCAGAGCAAAAGACAAGTGTAATGGTTGTTTAATCATTCTCACCATGAAGTGCCAATTCTTTAGTGTCTTATGACATTCATGAATGATGCAGAGGGCTGGCATGATGAATGCAGAGCAATTCCGACTGACAGATACTTTCAGAGAATTTATATCCTTCCCACACTTCCAGGACAAAGGGGCTCTTGAGCCGAGTTATCATTTGTTCCATGAGAGGATTTACAGTCTTGCCAGCAACTCCTTTTACCTTACTCTATAAAGTGTTTATTTTGATATACTGATTGTGATCATTCAAGAACAACTGTATCTGAAGAAAGTCAGCAGGGGAGAGAAAAAGCAGAGTGGCTCTGAATAACTTGCTCACCTTGACCTGGGACTTCGTTTCCCTCAGCCAGTTTGCTTTGTTTTTGGTATCAGTTTGTTCCCAGCATGCTCTGCTATTCCATTGTATTACATTACAAACGTAATATCACTCAAGGGACACATGTAATCTCCCATGCCAGGCTACCCTTTCTTCATGGCAAAAGCTGAAGTTTAGCCTCAAAAGCCATCCACCACAGTCCCTTCTTATCATTTCACTAGAAAGCACCTCAGCTTCACAGTTTTCACACTAGCCAAGAGTAGACTCTATCTTACAGTTACACATAGCAACAGCTCCTGCCGTGAGACTCGGTGGCAAAGGAGCACCTGGACCTTATCCAGAAGAGCAGGGTGATACAAGCACAGAGTACCAATCTCAACAGGACTGAGAGACCAAGATATTCCCTCTGCTGTGATGAGCACATCAGAGGTGTATTGCAGTTCAGCTAATGCAACACTTCTCACCTCTGGCAGAGGCTACCCTAAGTCTTGTGGCTTGATATTCAGACACTATCTAAAAGTTTTTTCATAACTCTTGTATTCTGAGAAATTCAGCAGTTTCAATCTTGACTAAAATACATCATCACCTAAGAGGCCCTGAGTCTGTGGCCTTCAGCTGCACAAAGCAATAGCATGTGTCACACAAGAGAGGATAATGAAAGGTCTGTGTGCTGATCACATCAATC
>NW_005054301.1:3945172-3950704 GCF_000277835.1 Geospiza fortis
AATAGGTTTCTATGAATATTACAAATAATATCCATAATATCATTACAGAGAAGGATATTATCTTTTTTTACCCATTTTAAATGATGTTTTAATGTCATACTTTTGCACCTCTATAAGTATTTGATTTTAAATGCCTTGAAATGCTCTGCTCTTAAAGGGGACCTACACAAACTAATAGGAGAAATTTAACTTGCTTGCCTTTGAAATTAATCAATCCTTACTTTAGAGGATATTGCACTCCATCACCACACAATGTTAAGGTAGACCAGTGACAGATGCTATCAAATACCTATCTAGAAATGTAGAAAGGACTTCTAGAGCAATGAGTGAACCTTATAGTATCTAATGGGTATTGTTAAGAAGTTCTTGAAAGAGAAGTTAAATTAATAAGACTGAAGAGATAACAAAAAATGGGTATGCTATGTCTTCTTAATCTCTTCTCCCACTGAGAAATTTTGATTAAAATTGAAATATGACTGAAGAAAATATTGATCAAGTATGTATTAATCACCTCTAACCACTACACCTCAGTATTTTTATTTCTGTCTCTACCACTTTATTGTGAATTGTCAGCTTCATTCCCAGTAAAGCATTTAATTACTCTATCATTTATTTGGGAGACAACATAGGGAAGAGTTTCTTTCAAGTACACCTTTCAGGGTGCCAAAGACATAAAATTCTATATAAAGTTGATTTCTGTGCTCCCTAAAGGGGAAAAAAAATCTTTTTCAAATAACCTGGAAAAATAAATCCCAGTCTATCTTTTCTTTTTCTCCCATGCTGTAAATACAAACTATTGATTTACCTCTAGCTCTTTCATGCCTTTCACACGCTTCAATAGTACAGAGGATTTGTTCATCATCCTTTCATCTCCAGGCCTGGAATGCCTCTTAAGCCCTCTGTTAAGGGTCACTCATTCTTCCTTCAACTGCACCACTAGCATCCCACAGAGCTCCACAGGTGACAGCTAGCGAGACATGCAAGTAGCACATAATCACTTACCTCCTGATTTTTTTGGCAGGTGAGACAGAAAGACAAAATTTATATAAACCCAAGTTATTCAAAGTTTTGATCATTTATGTTTGATCTTCTGTAAGCCTCCTTCTGAATGCAATATAAAAACAGTAAAATGTGGGTAAAAAGTAATTTCCAATGCAGCACCTTGCATGAAGTTGAACTGGCAGCACTGTTCCATCAGGTCTATATTCCCATAGAAAACGTGGACATTCTCACCTCAAATGGAGGTGGAAGATGTGGACATTCTCACCTCAAATGCATAGAAACAAAGAATCATTGTATAAGTGGAAAGAACATGCAGACATAATTTTGTTTTCCCTCTCCTCCAACTCAAAGCAAAGTCAATGAGAAAAGGTTATTTAGGAACTACTTCAGTCCAGTTCTGAATGTCTCAAAGAAAGGAGATTCAACAGCTCCTTCACTGGCAACCAATTCCAGTACTTTACTGTCCTGCTTGGTAAGTTATAATTTTCTGTATTCCATCTTGTGCCTGTTACTTCTCAGGGTATTTCTGTGGATCTCCAAAATGACTCTTATCTATAAATTCCTAGTCTGGTAATTGAAGACAACCACAGTTTTTCGTCCCTCTCTCCCCTTAAGGTTTAACAAACCATGTTGTCTCATATTTTCCAGCACTTTTACCAACTTCACAGCCTTCCGCCAAGCGAAGCCCAAACCTGAATGCAGTACTCCAGATGCAGTCTAACAATTGATTACAGGGCAGGAAAGCATTCCCCGAGCCAGCTGACTGTATTCTTGCTCAGGTAGGTCACTGTGTAATTGGCTCTCCAAAGAAGGACAAAGTCAAAAAGTCATGAAGTCAAATGGTCAAACAGCTTTTCTACACAGCTGCTTTCTTTTTCATTCAGTTGGCACAAGCCCGGTTGCACCTCTTGCACAGGAATTCTCTATCCTAGATGACTTGGCATTTTCTTTTGTCAAATTTCATAAGATTCATCATGATGACCCCATTTCTCCAACCTGTTGAGGTCTCTCCAAATTGCAGCTCATCACTGGCTGTCCCAGTTTGGTAATTTGCAAGCTTGCTAGAACCACACTCAGTTTCATCACCCAGGTCACCAGCACATACATTAAACAATATTGGCTTCAGTATCAACCCCTGAGGGGTAAAACTAGTCATAAGCTGCCTGATCAACTTTGGCCATTGAGTACAGACCTTTCAACCAGCAAGTCAAGCCAACTTCCCACCCACCCAACTCATATCTCAAAGGTTGGTATATCAGGATGCTGCAGCAGACTGTGTCAAAACCTGTGTAGGACAGAAAGTAAACAACATCTCCTGCACCCATTATCCACAGAGCCAGTCACTCAGGGCAATGAGTTTGGCCAAGCATAAGCAGCCTGCAGCAAATATATGTGGGCTATTCCAAATTAAGTTTTCATCCTCTGTGTGCTTGTAGGTAGCTTCTAGGAAAATTTGCTCAGTAATCTTCCCAGGAACTGATGTTATGCTGACTACACTTTAATTCTCTACTAAATGTGGCATTTACCTTCCCCCCCAACTCCCTGTCACTAATAATATTTTGACTGTTTTGTTTGGTTTTGTTTTTCCAATCTATTTTCTCTCCACATATCTCACAATTTCTCACTGTATTTATTGAAGATCAAAGTGCCACAGTGGGACGTAGGATCTTGGATCTTAATATTTCTCCTATCCTAGATAGAATTCCCTCTCATCAGATAGTCTGTCCTCAAGATTCCTGTTAAAAATGGATCTCTCCTTGTGAAAACTCAGCCTCAGGATCTGCAAGCATTCCTTCATGTATTTAAGGGCCTGAAAACTTAAAGAAAAGCTCCTGTTCCACTTAGTTCATCAAAGAATAGGACCTGCTCCTGAATTATGTGATTGTCTGTTTCATGAACACACCAACTATGACCAGGGCTACATATATCATAATGTCCCATTTTCCTGCAAATCCAGGAAAGTGTTTTCCTTCTTGTGGAATGGGTCTAGACTCACAGTTCATTAATCTGATATTTTCTTCATTTTAGCAAAGTTGAATGGGCTCCCTCATGTTGTATACTTAGAGCTATAGGTCAGACCTTCTGATTTAGGTATTCTGCTCCAAATCCAACTCCTAATTCTGCTCCTTTGCTCTAGAGAATAAGATTACTAAAGAAATCTTCCAGCCTTTCCATCAGTGAATGCTGCTATAAGATACTCATAAAGTCTATGAGAGCTGCAGTTTCTTCAGGGAAGTCCTTCCAACATGTCACTCTGACACTTACATCTTCCCTTCAGTACTGATAAATTGAAATGCCTTCAAAGAACATAAAGCAAGTTCCAGGAAAAGCAATTTTTTTTTTCAATGGTCTCAGAGGTGCAGGCTGTTCCATGGGCTCATTTTCCTTTGCCCAAAGGTTCACAGGTTATTTTGAAAGGTGGCTTCCATACAGTACTTTGAAGTACTTTACACATTTGTGTGTATATATATATATATATATATTTTTTTTTTTTTTTACATCCAATCAATTTCCATGTCATTTTTGCTAATCCTCCAAGTTATTTATATTTAAACAACAGCCTCTGGCTTTTATTCTCTCCACTTGATTCTCCCATAAGTCATAAAATGCTGAATTGATAAGCTAACAATAATTGCCACAACAGAACAGTAAGGTCACAAACATAAGCAAAAGAGAAAGTCATTCTGACTTTGCAACAAGCGTAAATCTGAGTAATTCATCTCAGGTCAGTGATTTAATTCAAGTACATTTAGTTATAAAAGAAATCATGCTCATTGTAGTACTTCAAGGCAGTATCTGTTTGCATAACAATTTACATACAAATATAACACCTTCTGTAACATATTGTATTGGGGAAATAAGAGGGAAATCTAATCATTGGAAAACTGAAATCACTACCAGTGACATTTTCTACTTCCTACAGAATGCATCAGAACTTCCTCCACCACTCGTATATTTCTGTAACAATGTATTCCATGAGTAAGTGGGATGGATCTTTCTTTTTCAAGGCAATCCTTAAAGAACACTTCAAGAATAGACTTAAACCACACACAGTTGAGCAGAATTATAGATGTTTCTGTCCAGTTATTTTGGCATTACGCATAGTCTATCAGCAACCAGTTACTGTCATGGTAGAGCAAAAGGAAACTGAAGACTTGTTTGGGCTTATATAGCAGCTAAATCATCAAGTAGAAAAAGAGTGGAAACCAAACAATGTAAAAAAAGTAAAATAATCTCTTTTGAGTTATGTAAAGTTAGGCTATACGTGATGAGGGAGTTTATGGCTGTCCTGTGCAAATTCATGTGCCCTGGTGTATCTACAGCTGAACTACACCAAGGAGAGGGTACAAATAATGCCTTACAGAAAAAGAAGAGAGACCATGTGCTAGTGGATGCCAAAATACCATTGTTACTTGTCCACTCATGAAAGACCAACCAATCCAGACACTGAGCAACTACAACCACACTGAACTCAGTCATCGTAAGACCTATGGCCCACATACATTTCTGTGTTCAGTCAGCAAGAACCAGGTAAGTAGCAGACCTGTCAGCCACTGGTAAAAGGAGCTGGTATCTCAAGAATAAATAACTATTAACTATCTAGGATAGTTACTGTTTTCCTCCATATTTGCAGATACACTACATTTGTTTTCTATATGCAGCATTACAAAACCAAGCTCTTTTGTGGGTAGAAAAATGGGTTTCGTGGGTTTTTTCCTCACACCACTTAGGAAAAACTTTGTAGGAAAAAAAATCAAAATAAACATACTAAGAAAATACCAGTATTAAAAAAGTATATTTATAAGTTCTAAAAATCTCACGTGAGACTCTCGTGACAGCAGCAACCGTACATGCTAACCCAACTAACCAAAACACAAGAGTCATCTCCCCCTCCTGCACTTCTAACAACATGCCAGCATCTTGCTTAAAAAGTTTGCACGAAAACATAAATTTCCATTATTCCTCAGCTCTCACTTTTGAATGTAGAGATTTCCATCACTAAGCACTACATAAATCAAGATATTGCATTTCAGCATGCTTTCTTACTACAAACATACTGTTAACCTTCTTTTTATTAGAAGGGGAAAGGTTAAAGAAGTTGTTTCCTTCAATTAAACTGCAAAGCTTGGTTTTACTTCTTCAACATTAGCATCGTAGATTATTGTGCTCATGTTTATTTCTCCTTCCAGGCTACCCTCTGTATGCAGAAAAGAAAATAATTGCAATGTTTTCCCCTCCAGATCTTCTTCTATGACATACATCTTCAACAAGATCCATGAGAAGTGAATTATGAAATGATGGGTAAGGCAAATAGCATTTAATAAGAAAGAAAAATATTTGGAACTTCCTAGTTACAAATGTATACCACTGAAGGTCAGCCATTGATTAGACTCTCTAGAGACTGCTGCAACACAAGTTGAAGAAAAGTATTTCTGTTTGAAAAGACAACTGATCCAGCATTCTGAAATAAAATTATTCTTGCTTCCAGGCACACAACCCTATTACTGCAGCTCCCATTTTTCCTTTGCT
>NW_005054301.1:3950714-3977677 GCF_000277835.1 Geospiza fortis
AGTTTGACATTACAGGAGATCCTGCCACACAGAAGCATCCTGTATCTCCAATACAGGAATAGAATTTAGTGATTTGTTTGTTCAGCACTGGTCCAAAGGTATTTTGATGCAATGGTGGTATTTTGTCTGCCACCAGTATAAAATAAGCTAGTCAACAGTAGCATGTGTGTCAATAATGTTGAAGCACAGACAGCTTAAATGTACATATTTTTCTGAATTAACTTAAACTCACTATATCAATCTATTTGCAATTTGCAAGGAAAAACAGACAGAAGTATTGGCTAACATCATCCCTTTCTGCTCCAGTCTGAATTATCCACATCTAAAAGGACTGAATGAGGAAATGACAAAAAGGTTATGTACTCTACACATAGCTTCTCTAAGGAGCATGTTTCAAAGATTCCTATAGTGAAAAAGGAGATAAACTTCCTACGTGGCAGCAGAAAGGAACAGCTAGGAGTAATGCAATGAAAATGGAAGGGGAAAAAAAGAAGGAAAAAAAGAGTCAGCTGAATATCAAGGGCAACAAGAAATTAATAATGATTACATTAAGGTTGGAAAATACTTCCAAGATGATCAAGTTCAACTTTTGACTGAACACTGCAATAGCACTAATGAAGATGAGCTCTCGCCATGCTTTCATTTTCCCCCTCCTATTTATGAAGTAGGCCTTCTAACAACCATCCTCACTTCAAATCTATAGTGCCTAAGCACCCAATCAAATTTTCTAGATATGTTTCTAGTGGACACACAAGAAAGCTGTCTTCCAGAAGTGTATATGGGTCCCAAAACCTCAGGTACAGCACTACTATTTCTGGTGACCAATCTACACTGCTGTATAAAGACTGAAATTTTTACATAGAGCCTGTAATCAGCACTGTTCAGATGCGCCCTTAAAGTTCTTTTCAAGTGGCAGTTCAAAGAACATCACCAGCAATATTTATTTCTTTATTTTCCTGCCATATGTCTGGGACCTTTTACTTGGGGACTTTTGTTCGACTTCAGTTTCAGTTTCACTGCTTTTTCTCTCTCCCTGCTGATGCCTGCCAGAGGCATCACCATGGTGACTAAAAGACCTCCTGAGAAGATAACAAACTCTCAACGTTTTCCTTCAGAGCAGTCTCCAGCTGTTGCAAACGTTCCCCATTTATCTCTTCACAGCCTCAATTAGGGCAATTGCATCTTGGAACCGATTTCCTCCTCCCTCCCACTGAAAATGCTTTGGTCCACCTGTCAATTCACATCCTTGCTTCATTACTTGCTGACAGCTCACAATACAGCTCCCTTCCCCTGGCAAATTACTCCTAATCAATTCCTCCTGCAACATTATCTCATAGCTCTTCAACATACAGACACACACTTTCGCACACTGGGAAGGGGCTAGCTGGAAGGGCTGCCTCCCTAAGAACTATGATACATAAGGAATTTGATGCCTGGAATATTTTCCTGGGCTTGCTGCTGGTTTGTTCTGGGACACTGGATGAGCTTCATAGCCTCCCTCTCCCCTTCTATCTATACAGGGTGCCTAGAGAAAAGTTGATGGAAGAAAGCTTGATTACCCAGGATGAAAACAAAGAGCAAGTAAATAAACAATATTAATAATCACTGCACTGCATTATAATTGCCTGTTTACCTACAATAAACTCCCTGATAATCTGTTGATTTTTGCTTAGTTGCCCAATCAGATAATGCTTTTGCTTTAATTCCAAATCCTCATCCCCTTTCTTTACACCAATAAGATAACATGGCAAATACTGTAAAAAGACAGCTGCCTGTTCTGGAACAAGAGACAAAAAGAGCCTTCACAACTTTGATGCACCATCTCGGGAACTTTAACCACATTAAGTGAACCAGGCTGTCTTATTCAGAGAAGACAGAAAAGATGAAAGTCATCATGAATTGTGACCCATACTACCCAAGATTATTACAACTTATTCTTCTGACAGGTGGATGTTACTTGATTCTGTTACTTCAATATTTCTTAATGCTGTTTTTCCTCAATGGTGCCACACTATTCACTAGACATCAGTCTAGAAGGGTGTTTGAAGAGCTTTTATCCATATGTTCTATGTAAGTGTCTCCTTTGTTTTTTAACAGTTTGTTAATGTAATAAAAAACACTGAAAGTACCTGTGCATGTGGATACAACAAACTCATCAACTGACTGCTTCTAAATTATTTGGAGCACACAAGGGCACATTGCTGAGATGTTAAAGGTCTTTCTTTGCTAGCACATTTAAAACTGCTGAAATTTTCTCGGTTGACATGGCTCTGGATAAGGACATCTGCTTGGCAGATTTATCACTGGGAGAAGCCACACAGGTTTTAACTACACAGCCTCCAACACTGCTGCTACTGAGTCATGAATTTCTAGGGCCGAGAACTAAGTTCACCTTTGAATTGTTTTTTACTCCTGGCCTTCCCAGGTGAGGCTGCCAAGAAGATGTGCAATCAGAGTCATGAGTGATAATGGGAACTGCCAAATGGATCCCAGATGCACCAGCTTCTGCCTCTGTTCTGCACAGACACAGCACTAAGCCTTTAAGGGCTAATGTAATGTCACAGAGCAGTGCTTGTTCAGCATCCTTATTATGTGCAGGGAAGCAGTTTTCATTTTGTGCTACAGAGTGCAGAACTAGAGGGCTGGACACAAAGATCAGAATAAGGAACATTGTTCTTTTTTCCTATTTTTCAATATGGAAGAAGTAAAAAAAACTTGTCCACTTCCCTTAGAATAAGAAAATCATTCTGGGTGCTTCATTTTATAAACTGAAACAAGCTACAACTTCTAATTGTTTTTTTTTTTTTAATTTTCAAGCAGTTAGTAGTCCAGAAGGCACATGTTTGTGGGTATCAGTAAGCATGTGACAAGTGTAAAGGATTATTTATTACAGGCTGACTGGATAAGCCATATATCAGTCAAAGGTGGGGAAATCACATGTACTAATATCCCCAGAGACAGAAGCATTTCTAGTCTCATTTGAAATTAAAGGAAAAAGGAAATAATACATTTCTTTTCAAATCTGTGCTGTCATGCAAAGAAATAGAATTAAACTATTAAGGGAAGTGAATGACTCCCAGCAATCTGTAATAAAAACATGTTAAGAAAAAGAACCTGACCTTATAAGTTTTAAGAAAAGTTTTTTCTCTCACTCCTTATTACTCGGAAAACAATTATCAAGAGAACGTGATACATTCTTATAAACAAGATTTTTGAGACATACTACCACACAACTAGCTCACAACAGACAAAAAGTACTTTTGATTTCTTTTTGCTCTCTGCTTGCATTTACTTCAGGCACCCAATACACCCCAAGGAAACAAATCCCAGCACTGCACAAAGCTAGCACATCAGCTCAGAGATCTTGCTCAGACATACGCTGTTGAAGTGAATTCCAAGAAAGACTGTGAGGTCACCTTCCCCTTTTTCATTATTAAGAAACACTTAGATGATGCTGGCTTTATAAAATGTGATGATCATTTACAACAGGGATTCATAACAACACTGTCTAATTTAAATCCATTTTTCTTACTATGATTTCATAGTACTTAGAAAGAATAAATACTATTCATATTTGGTAGCTAAGGAAAAGCACCTCAGTGGCCCACACTTCTGGAAGAGCATGCAATTCCTAGTAGACTAAATCAATAAGTGCAGTAGGGCAGATCTCTGTCTGCCTGTGATATACCAAGCCCCATAAGGTCAGTGAGACAGTAGAGAAAAAGTTCAGGGATTCCAATAGGGGGATTCCCAAAGGTGACCTAGGAATCCATAAAGACAATCTGAAATTGGACTGCAGAACCCCATTACTATGTTTCTGTTTTGTTTCTGTTTAGAAACTCTATGATGCATTTATGATATTTCCTGATAATTATTTTTGACAGTAATTCAATACTGAAAAGAATGAAAGATAGAAAACACCCTGTTCCTTACAATATCTTATCCATTTTGACAGGGACCTATGCTGACATCAGAGTTACAGCTTCTGATGAGAAAGGAGTTCCAATAATAGAAGTGACCAACACATTTTCGTGGAATGAGTTGCACAGAAGAGTGCCTAGTAATAAATAGCTAAGAGTGACAAGGACTGAAAATGAAAAATTGAAAAATCACAATCATTCCTTCATAAGTCTTATCATTTCAAACATATGCATCAGGACATCTGCTGCTCTTTAATCTCTCTTAAAAGCAGTTACATATGACTGTGAGGAAAAAAATTCTCCTGACCTACCAGTGGCACAACTGCAAGCAAAGCTGATATATTAGTTTGATGTTTATGACATCTTTCTTTGTTTAAAACCAAGTAAAAACATCATTTTCTTAAGCATTCAATATAAACCAGAGGACAGAAACCCAACAGAACCAAAAAATTTGACCTTAAAGATTCAGTGGGACTAAAATAACTGCCATGCAAACCCTTAACCTCTGCTCCCTGCTGCTCAGACTGGGATCCCTGAGGTGCTTTGCCACTGAGGCACTATATCTTACCACCAGGATCCACATCCTGCAAGTGCATTATCTCCATAAGATTGTATAGTTTGCTGCTTCTACTAATTAATTACAAAAATTACAGTCAAAAAAAGCCTACTGCTCAAGAAAGGGTGCATACAAAAATGCACTGAACTGGAAATGATAGCACAGAGCCCTGCAGCAGAATGATCTAGAATATCTAATTAGCTATTGCTGAATTTATTTTAACTCAAAGGTTTCCTCTTCAACTCATTTGCAGAGGCTTTCACGAAAGAACAACAAAAATTGTTTACAAATAAAAAAAAAATAATTTGTGGGACGTCTACAAGAGACATAGAATTCAAGCATCTGCACTATAACTCAAGTTATCTGCATGGCATAGAAGAGGCTCAACCACTGTTTCTTGCCTTACTAGAAGCATTACAAATACATCAAAGACAGTTCTGCTGCTGTCCCATTGTCAGCCCAGAAAGGTTATCTAAATCCTATCTTCTTCCCAAAGATGCAAGTAAAGACTACAGAACAGGAGACCAAAGACTGAGTCCAGAGAGACCTCTGACAGTCAAAGGGAACATAACCCTGTACTTTTCATATGGGAAGTATAGTCCTCTGTTTGTGAAATCTCTAAAATGTAACAGGCCGCTTGTACATACATTGTCAGTTTAGTGGAAAACATAGTACGGAATAATTTCCATCTGCAGAAAAAACAGAGATTCCCACATTCATTCTAAATGACCTAAAAATAGTTCACAAATACAGTTATACCACTGTGTGCAGGAATCTTCTCACCAGTAACAGTAGAATACAGTATATTCAACCATTTGAACACATTAAACTGACACCAATTTAGCTCAGAAAATATCCAAGGTGCAGAAAAACATGCACCAAAAGCATCAACCCTTTTTCTGCAAGTGTTATGTGACCATGTGACTCTTTGAAACTTTAAAAATAAGTGTTCCTAAAGATCATCCATTTATGCTCTCTACTAGAAATGTAATTTCAGCGTCACCCAGGAGTTAAAAAAAAAAAAACGTTACTGGAAACAATGCAACATCGTACTTATTGACATATTTACTAAAAACAGAAAAAGCAAGTACTCCAATTACAATATAAATACAGCTCTAAGCCATCTGGGATCCTTCCTACAATGTTGTTCCCTCCTTAACCCAGCAGGCGCCATTCCTGTTTTTAATGAAGTCAAATTAAGATCTTCCAGAGAACTTCAATGCCTCAAGATGAGACACTGCTTCTCAGTTGAGACTTCCTTAAAGCAAATCAAAAGGGTAAACGTCTATCACATCTTCACCTTTTTTGTATGTACTGCATTTTGAGCATGCAAATAGAAATTCACTGCATTTCCCATCCCTTCAAGTTCCAGATAGGGAAGTCACGAAACGATCGAACCTACAGTCTTTGTTTGATCCTAAACCTATTGAGATGAAAGGCTTTGAAACAGGACCTTTAACGTTTGGAATGGATTTCAAAGAAGCCTCTAATTAAATTAATTTCTTTTTGTATTTTTATTTTTCATGATGGAGTTAAGCTGTAATGGGACAAAGATTTGAAAAACTCTGGTGAGGGCCACATTGATATACAGAAGAGTTTGAGGAATATTTTTGGGTTTATTATCCATTATCTGCTAGTATTCCCTTAAGTTGCACCCACCAAAAAGATTTTAGCCAGAGGGTTACAGCTGCTCAGGATATCTTCTGTGTTCAGATCCCATTTAATTGTATATTATCAACCATTCCCTGGAGAACACCTTTCATAGATGACAAACACATTTCACAAACAAACTTTCTCAAGAGAATTGTGAGATTTGAAAGCCCTCACAGAGAGCAATGATCTGTGTAACTTCATATTCTGCGGGGAAACCCATTGCTCTGTTTGAACGCTCAAATGGTGGGGAGCCCACCAGTGAGGGAGGAATTCTAATTCTGGAAATACATTAATAGGTAGAATGAGCACTCATGTTGGATTGAAAGATAGTACACTTGTTGGCTGGGTGCTAAATATCCCAGTTCTTCAGAGGGATCAAAACATACCTCTGCTCTGCCCCCCAACCATTTTCTGCTTATTCCCTTTTAGTTTCCAATCCTGTAGTCTCTCTACATGTATAAAATGAAGTGAGAACACAAAGCCTGAAAACAGGCATTAACTGAAGATAAGCAGATGTTGCACTCAGGGTTGTCTGTCAGATGTAACTGTTTAGTAACCAGAGGAGAGGACACTGAAGGGGGAAGTCTCTAACAGAGAATAGCTTGACAGAAGGTAAAGCACAGGAGACATAACTGAGGGCATAATCAAGACACTAGCAACCTCCTCCTGCCATGTTCATGCACTGTTTATTCAGTATCATCTTGATCCATTTATAGAGAGACAAAAAATATTATCTATAGCTAAACACATGGTGAAGGATCTGGGGGAAAGGACTGTCTCTAAACCAGTTCAAGTGCACAGCACCAGCATCCTGAACCAGAGCAGTTTTCAAACATACTCCCTTGATTAATCAGATTATGACAGAAACTTAAAGATCTTTTTAAGAAAGCCTATTAACACAATATTAAGGAAAAAAAGTGTTCAAAACAAATATCACAATCTACATATGTGTATGCTTTGGCAAACTGTTCTTCTAGATTAAGTCTTTGTGCTTTACACTTACACTACAGTCTGCAACACACAGTCATTTAACTGGAAATTAGGTAAATTTGATCAAATTAGAAGTTTTGATGAATTAGACACAGAATAAAATAAAACAAAACAAAACCAAAACGAAAAACAAAAAAAAAAAACAAACAGGAGACGAATTCAGCAGTCTGGGCAAGTATTCATTACAGCCAAGCAGCTTCACAAATTTCCATCTCTCTCACTGCAATCAGGAAGCTATAAATAAATACTTCTCCCCATTTCACTTTTGTAAGATCTTTCTTCCATCAAGTAATATTCTAGAAAAGTTGGATATTCCAAAGGTGCCATTTCTGACCTTCTGCATTTCTTCCTTTCTTTACCCTGTTTTCAAAGAAACACAGATGCAAATACTACAAACTGACTCCGAAAACAAAACAGACTTGGAAACTTTAAAGATTTTCTGATGCAGCCAACTGTGTAAAAGGCAATAGTGTTTCTCTCAGATCTATGTTTATCTTGTTTTAATGAAGTGGATAGCACCTCCTTTTAACACATTGCTTTCTATCTATATATTTTTATTCAACTAGAAGTATCTAGAATCAGTCGAAAATTCATTAACACTGACATTTAGACAACACAAAGCCATTTCAATTCAATTAAACAAACACAGTGTGTTAACCTTCAGCAAAAGAAGTAGCCGTTCATTTTTATAGGCTTCCGTAAACAGATTTCTGGGCTTCAAAGCCAAGATCAATAAAGCTTCTGCAAACAATAATAGTCTCACACAGACTCCATCGACAGCTGCTCAGAAAATATAGGCTGATTCTAAACATCTTAGTGACTGGGTTCTTTCTCAGTCTTTTCCTCTTGCTCTCTAACATCAGAGTGCAAATGCCAAGACCTTAGTGCATTCCTTCAGAGCAGATACCAAAAGGAGCTGCTCCCTTCTTTAGCAAGAAAGTCTTCCCATTGGGAGAAAACTTGGGGACAACAGTGAATCCATGCATTGCACAACTACCTAAATGCTGATGAGACATATATTGTGCTATAAGACACTATTCCCATAAAGCAGTGAGAGACAGATGAAGTCTTAAGCCTTCCTATTCTTCCTTTAGATCAGTGCTATTAGCTTAACACTCAAGGAAAACTTTCTCTCATCCACAGAACAGGCACATTTCAGGGACCAGGTCTGTCCACAGTGTCTTGCTCTCCTTCCTAGAGTCTCATAATGCAAAGTAATAGATAATAATTCAGAACAGCAGCTTCTGCATTCCTTAGTCCTGCTAAAACTGCCAATGCAAAGGCCAGCCTTATGTTCTTATCTACTCCAGTAAACATTTTACTTCTTCCTACTTACCTCCCCAGAATCTTTTTGACTGCCTGTTTAAGGGGGGGTATGCCTGTGTGCAGGGATTTGCTTGGGTTTGGGTGTTGGCTGTCTGTCTTTTTTTTTTTTTTTTGGAGGAGGTGTTTTGTTTGGTTGGGTATTTTTAAACAGCTCTTTGGAGCAGAGATGGTATCTTCTCTAGTAATGTTGTGCTTTAAGCCCACTGATAACTGAGAGCCAGCAAATACAGTAGCAGTGCTATGCTTTATCAAGTGCAGTTATTATCACAATAGTCAACAGAAGACAAATAACTGGCTGATCAGGAAACACAAAATGCAAAGAAGTGGATGGCAAATCATGTCTTTGCTCTTCTAGGTACATTAGGACTCTTGCAGACACAACACCTCTGACACTAATATTTAACAATGAGATGCACTATATATCCACAGTTACTTAATCACATATGGCCAGCATTAGACTTATGCCTTTATTGTAGCACAAGATTAGATCCTTATATTGTTTTTCTTTCTTTCTCAGCAAACTCCCTGTGAAGTAAGGAGAAGGGATAAATACAGAATGAGTACAGAAATTTGGAGACTTCCTCCTATCTTCTCTCATATGTCAGAGAAGGATTGAGGTGAGAACTCAAAATGTACTCTCTGATAGCTCAGAGATCAGGTCTCACTCAGGTCAGTGGATTAGGCTGCTTGAGAACTACTGAAAAGTCTTATCTCTGAATAGAAGATTAAGGCTTAATTTTGTGTGGTCAATATGAAGTTTTTGGAGGGTTTATGTAACTCCACAATGGTTGGTTCAGCTATTGCATCAAAAAAAAGAAGTGCACATCTTTCCTTTAGAATACTTCCCTACAACACTACAGAGTTACATAACGTATGAAAAGGAAGCTACCACACGTGTTTCTGTCAGACATTATACACCAACAAGGCACATTCCATACATTTAATTCTTTCAGAGCTTAGGACCTCATACATTGTCTGATGTAATAAGACAAAGTATAATTTAATCACAAACATCAGAGATATCAAAGGAATTTAGGACGTTTAGTCCATCTTAATAACAGACGACAAGCATTCCCACAGATGGCCAGGTATCACATTCATGGTTTAGCTGTAATTTTAGGCTATCCCCACTAACTTTAAAAGTCTATTTTCATAGTCACTCATTTCATTTGGATTCATTTGGATCAGAAGGATTGGACCTTCTGGGGTATTTAGTAAGTATGTACATGACACCATACTGGCAAATAAGTAGTGTTCTAATCCATGTGTAGATTAGATGCACATTCTTGATGCACAGATGACATTCTGCTGAATACCTACAATTTGCACATGAGGTGGTTCTGGTGCTTGCTGGATGCCTCTGGTTTTTCTTTACTGTATTTCTTCACTAGAGCACCAACAAATTAATTTTCTATTCATGGACATCTCATCCAGAGGAATCCTCAGCAACACAGCACTTACTGAAGCAATAAAACTAAATCCAAGCAATAAGCCTGGTGGGGTATATTCCCATTTAGCTTGATTCCCAAATCACCTTGACAGATGGTAAGGGAATCTAGTTCATGGGCTACAGCAAGGCAATTAATTTAGGTCTTCTAGGTAGAAGCCTCCACAGTGTATAACAATTTTTCTTTCCTTTCACTACTGCAAACTAGTGCCAGATTTACAAGATGACATTTCCAATGAAGTTTATAAGGAACACTAAGTACTCCAGACATCAGCACAGGCACTTTTGGGAAGTGGGTGCTACTCTACCCAGTTGGCAGAATTATTTCAGTTTTCAAGGGCATTCAGTAACATTAACTACATTAATTTTGAAAGTAATTGTGCTTCTGCTAGTAAACACCATTTGTATCACTGCATAAGAGGTAGATTTGCTTGGTTCTGTCCACTCCTCCTCTTATCCCTCAATTTATGAACGAAATCTACTTTTCGCTGTGAGCTGCCTCTTTGGAGGCAAACAAAGCGAACACACAGAAATTCAGCAAAAGAACTGTGAAGAGGCACCACTGGTGGGACTTAAGGGAATGAAAAGGAAATAGATCCTAACAGAGGGTTACACAAAGCATCTGAGCCCTATGGCAGAGGGCTCTCACTGCTGAATTCAGTTTACCTGCAGAAATGAATTGTCTAGTCATGCAGAAAGAAACTAATAAGCTTACTTCTTCCAAAGGCAGCAGTTCATCACACCTCCAACTTCAGAGGTTACAGGTTTACTCAGATGAAGTTAGGCAACAGGTACCTCATTTTTATCACACCTGGCCTAAAGGAGGAAACCTGTTGGCAGGAAAGGGCATCCTTTGTACATCTCAGCACTAAAGACACTGACTGACCATTCACTCAAGAGCTCATGTAGCTGTTATTTTACTTTTTATCTCTCATCCTGCATTGCAAAAACACCACAATTTGATCCTTGAACTCATGCGGATAATATAGACTATGTTCCTGTATCAGCATCTTCACACCCATACTGTGCCCAACATGAACAGCTGAATGAAACCTATACTTCAGAAACAAATCAAATAAAACTCATCTTCCCTCTCATCACATAAAATGATGTCAAAGATGAGACTAATCCTCATGAATCACACAATCCACTTCCTTGAGGCATTCAGCTTCTTGAGTCATCCTTCAAGCTTATCAGCAATTTCACCAAAATACCAGCAAAAAACCCCTCACGACTGCAGACACGTATGTGGGTGTGATGAGTTGGCCCTGGCAGGAAAGCAGGAACCCACCAAACCACTGCATCACTCCCCTCCTCAGCTGGACAGGAACAGAAAATATAAGGAAAGGCTTGTGAGTCAAGATAAGGACAGGGAGAGATCACTTGATATTACTGTCATGGGCAAAAAGAACAGACTGAAGTTGCAGAAATTAATTTATTACTAATTAAATCACAGCAAGATAATGATAAATAAATAAAAATACTTTCCCCGCTCCCACAAAATTCTTCCCAGACTCAATTGCACCCCATTTTTCTCTACGTTCTCCTCACAAGCAGTGAAGAGGAGTGGGTTAGTTTGTCACACACTGTCTCTGTCACCATTTCCTCGCACTCTTCCCCTGGTTCTGTGTGGGGTCCCCTCCCATGGAAGACAAACCTCCACAAACTTCTTGCATAGCCCCTTTCCATGGGCTACAGCTGTTCACAAGCCAGTGTAACGTGGGACTCTTCCAGGGGTTACAGTCTGGTCCAGCATGGCTCCTTCATAATGTCTGAAGTCCTGCCTGCAAATCTGCTCCAGTATGGGCTCCTCTTCATGGGGACCCAGGTCCTGCCAGGAACCTTCTCCAGCACAGGCTTCCCACAGGGTCCCAGTCTTTCAGGCACACACCCCTGGTTCCACTATGTGTTCCTCCATGGACTGCAGGTGGATTTCTGCTCCACTTGGACTTCCATCAGCTGGTTTCAAATGTGACAGTGGAATAATAATATATCTAGCTGTCCTGGTTTCAGCTGAGAGAGAACTGATTCTTTTCCTAGCAGCCAGAACAGTGCTGTGTTTTGGATTTGGTATGAGAATAATGGTGATAACACAATGATGCTTTTAGTTGTTGCTCAGTAGTGCTTACCCTAGGTCCAGGACTTTTGGGTTTCCCAGTTTCTGCCAGTGAGCAAGTGCACAAGAAGCCAGGAGGCAGCAGCTGACCAGAACTGATCAAAGGGATGTCCTACACCAGAGAATGCCACATTCAGTTTATAAACTGGAGGGATTTGGCTGGGCATCAGTCAGTGAATGGTGAGCAATGGTATTGTGCATTACTTGTCTTTCTTGAGTTTTAGTCCCCTTTATACTTTTGTTGTCTTCCTTTTCATCATTATTATTATGATTCCTATTATGTTTAACTTAATTTCAATACTTAAACTGTTCTTATGTCAACCCATGTACCTTACTTTTTTCCTACAATTCTCCTCCCCATCCTCTTGGGATGGCAGGGACTGAGACAGTGGCTGCATTGTACTCAGTTGCTGACTGAGGTTAAACCACAACACACACAAATAACAATTACATCATCAATTTTCAGAGGGAAAGCATTTCTATTCCCCCCTCATGGAACACTGCTGTCTTAAAGCTTACAGCTCTGATCTGGCTGTACTGGAAATATTAGCATTGTTTAGGGGGAGTAAAACGAGTTCACTAAACAGAAACTGCATTATTTCCTTTGGGGACAGCAAAAGGAACATACAAGGGCTCCCTCTTAAATACCTGCTGTCACTTTGCCTACGCTCCATACAAACCTAATACATAGAGTTAACATTCTGATAAACAGTTTATGCTAAATTAGGATCTAACAGAGAAGGCTATTTTACTATACAGAATTTCCCACATTTTGTCAGAAAATATCATCCCCATGGCTTCCACAGGGGTTTCTTCTTACCATGCACTTGCTAAAGAAAAGAATAGATTTCCATTGTTTATCACATGATATAAAAAACATTAAAAATGCCATAATTTAACCATGTTGTTAACAGCTGTTCCCCTTCCCCATTGGCATACACATCACCAGCATTTAATGGATACAGTTAATGATGCTTCTGCTCGAAAAAAAAAAGTGTCCAAGACAGCAAGGATGATAATCAGTGTTCAAGTTTTCAGCATAGAAATCAAAATCTGAAAATCCAATTCCCTTTTCTATCTTTCCTTTCAAAAGCACACATGCAAGATACTGATGGCAAAGTAAAAATGGCACCACAGTTCATGATGAATCACTTTCTCCTCTTTCAACTACTCTATTGCAATTTTCATGAGTGGGAAGTAAAAGTACAGCAGATGATGAAGTAAAGTCCTTCCTAGTAGTATGGTACAGCCCCAGGACATCACAATTCCATGCTTTCTCACAAGACAAGCATCAAAGGCAAGCAAATGCACTTGTCCAAATGGTACTACTAAGAGCAGATTTGTGCTGGCTGCAGCAATAGTTACCAGAGCTAGTCAAATACACAAAATTTGGAAAAGGCATGTTCTCAGAAGGAAACATGGTGTAGAAAGAGTGATAGACTGTAACAAAAATACACAAAGAAAAAGAAAAACATGAAGAATTGAGGCCGGTGGAAATGAAGGGTGAAGAGTAGAGTTGAGAGGAAGCAACAAGATCGATAGTTAATTATTTCTACACATAAGAGAGTGGCAAATTAAAAATTCAGAACACACGAAGACACATATATTACTGTAACAGACCAAGAAAATGTTCATTTCAACAGCACCTGCCTGTCCTTCCCAAAGGAGAAACATGCTTTGATCTGACTCCACCAAAATCCTAAAAGAACCAGAAAGAGCTCTAGTTGTAAAAGTTCTACCTAAAAAACAAAGAAAAGCCATGGCCAAAGCACTCAGCCACAGGACTTTGTCATGCTCTAATGCCTGATTTTAAAAAATCAACCAAAATAAAAAAGCCAAACACTCCACAAAACCCACCAACTATCAAGTGGGCAAAGCCACTGCGGTGGCCTTGATGACTCACTAAGAGGCTGTGATATCTTTTACAATCTCTGCTCATGCTGAATATGCTTTCTTGAGCTGCTGCCTGACTGTGAAGCAGACAGCATGGGCTGGAGGTCGTTCATTTAATTGTCTTGCCAGCTGGATCTTCTTTAGGACAAATCCCAAGGGCTCTCTCCCTAAAGCCCTCACTAAAAGCAATGGATCAGACTTTTGAGCACCAACAGTGACTTTAGCCAAAAAAAAACCAAACTGCTCAGAAAGTCAGACTTGAGGAAAAAGATTAAGAAAATTAGAATTCAGTTATTCCAGCTGCTTGCTTCATCCATCCCTTATCAACCTGCTTGTAGATTAATCAATACATAGATAGCAAATTATTTCATACACACAGTGACCTTGCAAAATATTCCAATGACAAATTCAACCAGGCACAACAATAAGACTGTTTGCTACAGAGGCTGAAATTAATATTGAAGTCACACCAGAACATTTTGCATTAATGCTGAGTATAACAGCTGAGCATATCAGCATTATATCCACTTTCCACACTCTTTGTGAGGAGATGAGGTGAGGGTTTACATTTCTGCCCCCTGTTCTTTTTTCCATTGTGCTGACACAGTTACTTGGAGTGAACCAATCCAAAAACTGTTTTCTAGAATTATTTTTCTGGATCACTGAACTGGTTCCCCTCACAAACTCACACAGTAGAGTCAACACCATCCTAGCAATAGCAATGGAAATGTTTAACTTGACATCACTGCCAAGATCCCAACAATGCGCAACAGTAATGTAGACAGACCTCAAAAACCACCACAAAAATGTAACCTACCATGCACTAACCTCAGTGACCAGCTGCTCTGAGATCACAAGCAATCACAAAAGCATTAAAAAACCTCTGCATCTCCTCTCTCCCCTGCCTTTTTATCATTAATAAATTAAAGACATAAAAATATTGAGATTACTATTCTGTATAGACTTGCTTCTATACTCCCACTTACTGTTCTATGTACCTCTCAAGTACTGAAGAGTAGAATAGAAGATGGTTTCATTTGGATTGTTTTCCTCTTTAATGATTGTGTCATTTTAAAAATATGCTAGAGAAGCGTTGACCCATCAAACACCTTGAGCTTCAACTAGCATTAAAGTACTTGAGTTCAAGTGGTGACACTTGCTTTCCCACATTCCTCTGCAGCTGTCATTTAGCCCACTTGAACCCTACTAACACAGTGTTTCTTTTCTTTCCCGCCCCTCAAGTGATGTCTGAGAGGATGGTATTCCTGACACAGATGCCAGAGCAGCATCTGTACCATTCTCTACATAAACTGCTTCGTCTCACTGAAAGGTAATGGAACCAAGTAGCCTTTTACTCAGTGCACAAGATCTGCTCTAGTGATCACACCCCCTGGTATTTCAGGCTGGGTGCACACAGTATTTTTAAACTACAGCTCAGCTTTCACTTAAGAAAAATCTGCCATTAGAGAAGCAGACAGGGACAGAAAGCTTAGTTTTGCTTTACTGGCAGAAACCACAGGTAGAAAAATCCACATGGTTACAACAGTCTATGTGCCATAATTCCCAGCAGTCACAAGCTGAAATTGTTCAAACAACAATCATCAGCACTTCAAACTTCATTAGGGAATGCAGTTCTGTTTCTGCAGCTGGCAAGAGGAACACATCTCAAGTATGAAATCATATTGTGTGTGCCTGGGCAATGTTTTGGCTGCAGGGGTAGCTTCCTATGAGAAGATGCCAGTAGCTTCATAAGAGTTGAGTCTGGTTTGGCCATCAAAACAGCTGGTGAGTGGTCTCTCCCTGTCCTTATCTCAACCGAGAAATCCTTGGTTGCAGCTTTTTCCCCCGTCTAGCTGTGGAGAGGGAGCGAGAGTAGTGTTGCAGGCCAAGGAAGGAAAGAACAACCAGCCCTCATCTTCCCACTGATTCCTTGTATCTGCCCAGGAATGATCCTCTACCTGCAAAGCCTCTACTTCCAGAAGGGGAGTAGGCAGGAAGGCCTTGGCTGCAGCACACTGGGAGTGAACAGCCTGTTAAATTTCTTTGCCATGAGCCACCATCACTATTTTGTCACTTCCATCATTAAAGGTGTTCAGTTTGCCTACGCCAATCCTTTCACAGCCTTCTGCTAAGGGAAACATTGCGCACAAAGATGTAAAGAAAACAGAAAGAAGCGAGAAATGAGAGACTCACTGCAGTTAAGGATTCAAAGCTGATGAAGTAGAGGGTTTTAGGTTATTTTTAAACATTGATGCAGTACTGTAATGTGCTAAAACCTTAAAAGCCAGCATCATAAGACACACTGCCTTGGATTCTGTAATAAAGCACTTGCAGCACACCAGTCCATGTGTCAATAATTGAGCTTCAGGGTTTTTTCCTTCTTTTTCATTTTTTTCCTTAAATAGTATGCTGATATTCAAACAAGAATATTAATTACTTCATTGAATAGAAGTGTCCTAGGGCTTTTTATCTCCTGCTCAGCGTATTATGATGTACTACATGGATTAGACTGCACCAGCTGCTAATTTTTTTAAACAGTGTTCACTCAAACCTTCTGTATGTGCGCTATTATGCAGGAATTGTCAGGTCAATTAGGGCTAGTGCAGCCAAAGCTCAAAAAGTGGTCATTTCATTACTGTAGGGATAAAGCTGAATAAAGGACATGGGAGATGCAGTAATGTTAAGAAAGAAGAAAATTCTTCTAATGGCTAGACAGACATTACTTCACAGCCAGAAAAAAAAGTTGTAACTAGTTCACAGCCCCAGTATGGATTGCTATATGACCTTGAATCAGTTCTCACAATTCTCACCAGACATATTATGGGACCTGAGATCCTCAGCTAAGAGGTACTAGAACCATGCAAAATTAAGGCCTATTTCAGAAACACCTGCCCTCCCTTCTGTTTTTTTTTAAATGCAGGTGACACAGCCAGTGACTTCAGTAAGATACTAAAACTTGCTTAGCACAGCCCTTCTACACTCACTTTCACCCCCCTCTCCTTTGGCTCCTTATTTAACCCCCTCAAATACACACAAAGTGACCCGTAGGTGGAAAATTTCAAGAGGCAAAGACATCCCAGAGATTTAAGATTCTGCAGTGAATGGATATTTATTAAGTACATGCAGCAGACACAGTGGCATTGGTTAGTTAGGTTTCACACTTCCCTGCCCCTCCTCCAGAGTTACTTTAAAGACAATAAACTTTATAATGAAGTATTGATAACATCTTCCCATTTAGGCTAACAGGCTTATCACGCACTCCACCACTGAATATGCTGTTTTAATTAGCAAGATGGATCTCAGAGCTGATATGTTCTGTTGTGCCATAATTTCTGCCTTTACAGTAATTTTCTCCTGTTTTTCACAGTATAATGTGCTATAAATCCTACTTAGGCTGCCTCACTGGCCTGTTGCTGCTCAGAGTCAATCTTTCAGGCCCTCTGTTTCCATGACAACTTCCTGCCATCCTCCCATTTGCAGGATTATCCTACTGCCCCCTGGGGACACTGTTTCCAGTCTGGATGTTGGATGCTCATGGGCTCCTAAATCTGGAGCTCCACTCAGCCCCCTCTCTGCCTCCAGCAGATTTGGTTTGCCCAGCCTTGTCACGCTGGCTGTGCCTGGGGGGCATCCAGGGAGCTGGGCAACCAGTCCTCTCCTTATCCCTCTGGAACAGGGGTGCCTAGAAGAAAAAGCTTGGCTGCTTCAATCCCTAAACAAGTCATGAACAAATTAAATAACCTAATAACCTGTCCTCTCACTCCAGCATTTTGGGTGCTTTTTTCCTTTTTCTCTGTATCCTCTGCTTCCACATTCAGTCTCCATGTACACATTTCAGACTATAAGCACATACCCTTACTGGTTCTTAATTTTCAGTTTTTGTCATGTTATCTCTCTCATATTCTTCTTTTCCCCTATTTTATCTTGCCTTCTGTTCCTTTTTTCCTCTCTATAATATTTCCTCATATACTACAATGCTTTCTAAAGACAGCTGTGATGATCCAGAAACCATTACAAGGTCATCCATCAACTGCTCCTGCTCCCCCAGGTCATACACCACATTCCACTAATACTTAATTAAATTTCAGTCTTTGAAAAAATAAAAGCAGTATTTTTTTTCTCTCCTATGGGTCTCCTTGTTTACTTTTTCTTCAGTCTCATTCTGAGTTGTGAAACATTTATAAGTTTGGAGCAAGTATCAATCCCTCCATGCTGTTTCAAGGAAGAAAAAAAAACAACTAGGATTGACTGTTCTCTAGAGCTAAAGGAGAGGCAGAAGGGCTGCACCTGAGATGGCAACTTTTCTGAAGTCACTGTATAAAGACAGCAACTAGGAGCCTCCAAACATGCAGGCCGTGGGGAAAAGTATTTCTCGTATTTCCCTCTGCATGACCTATTGATTCTCCAACCTTATTTCTGTTTTTATAGATGCAGTTCTCTATAAACAAAGGGTACATAACTGTTAACAAGAAGAAACACTTTAGGGATATATACAACGCCTAACCTTAGGCATCTAATAAAACTCAAAGCTCACAGGTTTACAATTTATGAACAGACGGGATCTTACACATCAAGCTCCTCTAAACTTTGGCCTTGGCACCAGGCTGAAAGCCCAGGTCAGGTGCTTCGGGTAAGTTGGGTGATGGAAGATGTAAGAAGGAATCTCCTTACAGAAGATTCTTCAATAAGCTTATAATTTCCGCAGACTGAACCCACATCTGCAACGTGGCAAGTCTCCAGCTGGATTTCGGTAAGGTATGACAGACTTGGGCACAACAGCACTTCTTCATACGCATGGCACAGTTAAAATGCAAAATTACTTCTGCATGGAGAGATGGGATCATTGCCATCCTTTACTCTTCAGAATAATGACAAAGGAAGCTCTCCAAGACAGCAAACGGAATCCACAGGTGTGAGTCAAGTAATTTGAGAGCACACACTATGGTACCAGATTTCTGATAAAGTGAAATATCTCATATCTTAGCTGTAGCCACAGTATTAGCAGCTAGAGAAAATGCTGGAAATCCTTCATAATTCAGTAGCATCTCTACAATCTTTACATTTCCACTATAGTCCAAGTTTCCAAAATGCAATCTGGGCTTTGAAACACCTGCTGCCCTTTCAGCTCTAGACACAGCCCTTAAGATAAACCTTTACAGAGAAGCAGAAAGTGCAGCAAAAGAATTTAGATCAAGAAAAAATAAACTTTCCCTAGGGAAGCCACACTTAAGAGTGTTTTGGTTTTTATTCCCCCCCTTCATGCTGTCATCAGTTTATATTCAATAGAGCTCATGATTAATGTAAATAAGACACTCCAGATATCTTTAATTCAACAAGTGGGATTCTTTTAATCACCTTGTGTAATATGGATTGTAATTCTACCTTTTAGAATTTGGTTTTTACACAAACTAAGTCTGATTTTAAGACTAACAAAAGATTATACACTAAAAAGGTGAGCAAATATTAGAAAATACAGAATTAATTCTCATTAAGAAAACTTACACAGAAGTGAGGATATTTTTCAGGACTAAAATTTCTGGATTTTTTTTTTTTTTTTTTGCTTACAATTACTTGCTCTTGTGAGTCAGGATCATCTTCCATCTTGCACATGAGAACTTCAGTGGCTAAATGAAGCAATACTTAGCCTGTACATATTCCATATTCCCCACAAGATCATATTAAGTGCCTCAGATCCCACACTTTATACAGATTGGCAAGTGTAACATGTTTGTCACAGTTATCATAGGAATTTCAGCGCCTTCATGAAGGTTTTCTCTGAACTGGGTAAAGTGCTGAGCTAAAGCCTAGTTTAAATTGTTCTTTTTTCCTCAATCTGTTTCTTGTTTTAGAACTAGACTTTGGACTCCCTTAACAGAAGCACCACATTTGTTCCAATTCATACAGCAGACCAAACTTGAGAGGTTTGATTTGAGTTGACACTGCTGCAATACCTATGTAATGATTAAAGATTGTTTTTAAATGGTACGTACCAGGAAGAGGCGTTCCATGTCAGATCTGCCCTCCATCTACTCTATGTTCTACCCCTGATGGTTGCCAGTACCAGATATTTCACAGTAGCTCCTTCAACCTTCTGGTTAACTCCTACTAACAGCCTCATTCCCCTTCTGAGCCAGAGCTTAATATAAAATGTCCTTCATCTTATTAAAGTGAACAGAAATGGTTTAGATGAATCTCAAGATTCCACATTTCAAGGCACTGACACATTTGAGCATTAAACATTTAGTAATTTCTCTGGACTACACCCATTAATTCACCTGAGCACACAGCTACAGATATGTTTTCAAGGAGTTCATTAGCATCTCTGCTGTTCTAATAAGGACTTCCCATCCACACTGTAGAAGGGCTATCCTGCTTCTAGCAGGACTAGAGAAATTCCAGAAAGCTAAACTCACAAGGATCATGAAAGCAAAGCTTTTAGTTCATTTCCCTCAAAAAGTTGATTATTCATGCACCAAGAAGCAGGGTTTTGCCATATATAAATACACACACACACACATATATTTTCCAAATTCTGCTTTGATAATAAATTGGAAATTGACGTCCCCAATGATACCCCCAAACACCTCATAAGTCAGTGACATGTTTCCAAAGTGACATTACACTGCACTGACAATGGCTTTGTTCATGAGGGCAAATGACTAAATCATGTCAGCGCTCAAGCTTGATGAGCCCAAGACAGTCACGCCAGTCAAGATCATCAGTTGATAAACTGCAAACAGTTCTCAGAAACTGTAACAGTGTTCCTTGCAACTCACAGTAAGTTGTTTCAAGGCCTTTCTCTTTTTTAAAGTCAGTTGCTGTTCTTTTTCACTAATTATCTCCTTTTGTAAGAAAAACAATAATAAAACATGAGGTTGATGTTTTCCAGAAGCATTAGCTAACTTGAATTTTGGCTGTTGTGTTCTCACTCTCCCTTCCCCTGTGCAGCTCTCCAGACCTCACACTGTTTACACCACAAGGCAGATGGACCAGCTGAGTTCTGAGCCATCTAATACCAGAAAATTTGTTTATTTGAAGGGGTTCTATTCACTTTTGGTTGGTTAAGGTCACACGGATAACAACTCTTCACCTGAATTCCAATGGCAGCATCTGCTTAAGGTTAGAACATGAGAGCAGCAGCCTTCCCTGAAGGCTGGCTTATGCTGTCACACAACATCCTGATGCCTTCACCAGCACAAGTGCAGAGCCTGGCTCATTTTTTGAACTCAAGGAGGGCACAGAAATATCACGTTCTTATTAAAACATTTTAGTTGAATAGACTATTTCTGTACACCTCACAAAAAAAAAAAGAAAAAAGAAAAAAGAAAAAGAGAAAAAAGCTGCTCCCCTGTAGCTGCATCAGTGATTGGCTAAGAAAAGCTCTTTTTAATTCTGTAATAGAGGTTGTACAATGATTTTAGAACTTTCAAGTATATTGGAAATAAAGTTTACAGTGCACCATAGACATGCATTTCTCCCACTGTTCAAAGCAAATAAAAAAAAACCCAAAACAAAATAAAACCAATTTCACATCAAAATAATAATTTTAAAAAATCATAACCAAGAGTCACAACTCACAACTTGCTCAGAACCCTTCATAGGTTTCAAACTCCTGAAAACACAGTTTGATCAAATCTTTGTTCAGGACAACCCATCAGTGGTAAACTGACTCCATGCTATCAGTACCACACAATTCCGGCTCCCTAATACATACAAACTGCAAACAGTCAAGCCTGTGATTATGTGAAAATTGCTCTAATACTCCTCTGACAGCACTCCAGCTGAGAAGTCTCCCTGAGCAGTGAACAGCTGTTGTGTAGTATTTACATTTACTTCTTATCTTAGAGAGTGCTCTCAGTACAAGCTCTCCAGTATAACCTGCAAAAGGATGACATACTAATGACTACCTGAGTTCCAAACAAAACCCCAAACCAAACAATCACAAGCTGTATTGTGAAACACTATACTTTTTAAAAGTTGGAGGGCCAAATAAAGAACCTTTAAAACTTTCCTTGTGGACTCAACCATGCAAATTTCAGTCCAGATTTTCAGAGAAGTTTTGCTACACAAAAACCTTCTCTGTACTTTGCACTTTTGCTGAACTTTCCAATAAGAGACCAGACAATGCCCAGAGACTGGACACCTCTCCATGAACATTTGAAGGGAGCTGTGCATGTGTGGAATAAGAATGAGGGAAGTCAATGGCCTCTTGAGCAAGAATTACCCATATGTTATGGAGGTTCCTGACTCTTTTTTTGTATGTTCAATATCTGTTATCAACAACTTGAATACATCAGTTTTTAAACAAGGAGTTGGACTTTTCTGACAACAGTTTGTTATCCCACATAGAAATGTATCAGATACTGAAATATCGTGTGTTTTGAAAACAAGATTATCCTCATCAAAACAAACAGGAAATTCAAGGGAAAAAAAACAGAAGGAAATATTGCACTTATCTAAACTGCGACACTAACCCAGGAAACTACTTCAGCTAAACTTGTTCCAAGAGTTGAGTAATACCCCTGAGAAAGCACACATTTCTAGTAATAGCAGCAACTCAAAGATAGTGTCTGGAAGGAAATGAAGATAACTATCTCAGTTTTCTTACCACAGCATTACCCAGTCTGGGGTGTAGAAACAACATTTCCTCCTGATACTGTTATTTCTCATATGCTGTATTTAGCATTATCTAGGGATACAGGTAAGATACCAGTTAGCTGGAAGTCTGTTTTGTTTGATAACAAAGCTTATGCTCTCCAGACTGTATAAAAATTGGGTAATGAGCTTGCAAGCTCTGTTCCACTGTATTTTTATGGGAGGATCTTGGTCTCCTGGTACACACAAGAGCGAGGAGATGCAGTTTCTCCATATGCAACTGCACTTGGTGCCACTGGGCCACATGATGGGGATGTGCTGCTGGGACCATATGTTGAAATTCAAAACAGACACTTCAAAGCACAGACATGCCAAGGCACCCAAGGTCACAATCACAGTACTTCAAAACAAAATGTTAAAGTCTCTGGCAGACCAGGATTTAAAAGAAAAAATAAATTAAAGCCTGCTATAAACCTTTCCATAACAGATTCCACTGGTTCATCACAGTTATTCATTACCAGGTAAATAACAATTGATTTTAATGTCCCTGCACACATCCTGACTCAATAAACCATTTTTCAGCTGATGAGCTACAGGTGTCCCTGAGATAAATATCACCCAACTTTAAAACTACATTAGAACACATCCATGTCACCATGACTACTGCAGGTTTTGTTTGGTGACAAAGGTCAGTGAATGTCAGGAACTACTTTGCTTATGTAGCTGAACGTGTATATATGTTAGGTTTTCTCTACTTTAGTACCCATTATAATACTTAAGAAAAACATTAACTAATTAAGAAATAAGAAGTGGGAACTACTAAAGAAAAATCTGACTCAGGCCAGAGTTTTCTTGTGTGGGGGACACACCCATTGCTTGAAGTGTAACATACCTTTTCTGTTCAGTTTTCACCCTAAAATGCCTTATATGTCTCAAAAGACAGAGAGCACTCTTGATGTCTTCCACATCCACCCACACCTGTTAGGACATCCCTTCTAGTCAGAAACAATCCCTTCTACCCCTGCCAAGAAACAGTACAACAGAAAAGAGGAACTAAATTCCCCCTCCATTGCCTAAAATTAAAATGCCATGTCTTGCTCTTTCTGCAATATTATCAGGCATTGCCTTACATGTCTATCTAACCCTCTCTTTCCACAGATGCCACTTGAATCCCAAGATTCACATAGCTCATCTTAGCATCTTGGACCCAGTTTTCCAGTCCTGCACACAATCTTAGGGTACCTTACAACCCAGCTTCCACAGCATTTTCAGGTTTTTAAAAACCTCTTTTCTTTCTTATCCCGTCCATCAGCAGTAGCCATCCATACTTATCCCTGTACATTCCACTTCCACACTCTAGCCCTCTTGAGCTTGAGAGCACTGATTGCATCAAATTGGGCATAGTTACATTTAGTGGCTCAGCATCCAGCAAGAACAGGCTCCAGCCATTTGAAATCTTCATTTAAGCTCCCTGCTGAGCTTCAGGCTTACTGAGACAAGGATGCACTGAATCTTATATGGACACTGTACTGCCAGTGATTGACTTGTCTGTGCCTTGCACCCAGGGAATTCTTCAGGTGCACAATCTGTGATAATCTTGCACTCACCCATCTGTGCGATGTGACGTGCCAAGACCAGGCAGAGGAGGAATGGTCTGCCTCCACACCCTATACACACAGATGTAAAGAGCCTGCATAAGCTGTTTATGCACTCCTGACCCAGGAACCCATTTGTGCATGGGAGCACCACCAATTAAAGAAATCTTTATTACCCTGGAGGAGAGAACACCTTTAGCATTCTGCATTATTTTTCCTAGACCGAGGAGCATCGGGTCAGGCACAGCAATAGTCTGACCCAGTGCTTCCCAAGGGACAGCTTGCTTTGCTTGTGCTGCATCATGGAGGCTGCAGTAAACTACCTCTGCTTTCCTACTTCTTCTCAAACACTGGCCTAAGGCAACACATCCAGACACGGCTATGTGGAATGATATGCTGGGTATGTTTTTGACGTACTTTCCAGAGCAGCAAATAAAAAAAAGTGTAGCATTTCTTCAAATGTAAACAGGACAAGCTGTCTTTCAACAAGCAGTTAGAGTACAGATAATCCTTGTGTAAATTGTTCAATCACATTGGCAGCAAGTGTGGAAGCACTTCCAGACAATGGAACACAGGTTTATACCTTCCACTTAGCATAAGAAAAGGTAGTTCTTTCACCCACAGAAATATTTGGTTCTTAGAGTTGTTTGTCTCCGAGTAGAAGAGCACTGTGCACAAAGAGGACAAGGACCATTATGCTCTGTTAGTCATATGAGCACAGAGGCAAGGGGGACAAAAAAGGGGAGAGCTTGCACCAGACTGGGACACGGAACAAAAAAAAGCAGCAGCAACAAAGCCTGGAAAAGGAGAAAACTTGGCTCAACACACTGGGGAATGTAACTGCTTGCAAAAATTTGAAGTGTGCAAAAACAAAAAGTATCTTAAATAACTCTTAAGTAGAGGAAAAGGATGAAATTAAGCAAAGGAAATTGCAGTTTGAATGCCAAAAATAGTATTTATTTTGAAGGATTTTGTTCTGTGAGTTATATGTGATGAAAGACATTAAAGACTACATGCTGGCAATATATTGATTAGGAGCAATGCTGAACTGGCCACTCTGAGTTTGTTGTGCCTTGCCTCCCACCTCTCTTGTTTTTAAGAAGTTTGGCACACATTTTTCTTTCTTCACCTTCAGCATCAAGACAGATGCCAGAACAGCATTTGATATTAAGCAAAAGCCTCACACTGGTACCTTCGGAAACGAGCTCCAATGCCCTAATTAGTCCAACACATCCTTGGCAATGTCTATAACCCTTATATAGTCACAGCAGTGCGAATGATACAATCATGAAATCTAAGCAGGAAAACAGATGGTCTTAAATAAAAACTTGGTGTGTAATTCATTTTACAACATGGTGCAAGGTCTCCAGCTTGATAAAGAAATGGGAAGGGGCAACTCTGAAGGGATCTTTGGCTTTGAATTCCTGTGTTTAATTTGGTTTATAGATTAAAATGAAACACAAAGATTCAAATTCAAACGAGCCCATGAACACCTAAGTGTATGCCACAGAACTGGGATGCAATTTAAGAAAAGTGGGATAGCTCTCAGAGGACAGCAATGCAGTGATTTTCATTAGTGCATTTCATTCTCAGGAAGATGCAAGCAGTGGCACTTATGAGAAGGGAGCACCATGGACCTCTGTAGGAGTGGGCCACATGGAAAAGCTGGACACATCAGCAGTTAGGGTGCTTGAGGACACAGCTGAAGAAAACTCCTATAGTTTCTCTAAGGAGCCCATGTTGAAACTGTCAAAAAAACACTTCAAATTCTAGATCCACTGAGCAAAAGCAAACCAGGACTGTAAGGGATGCTGTGTGTTAACACCTGAGGTTTTCAGCAGAGCCAAGTACATGGAGCCATGTAGGTGCAGAGGGTTGCCTCAAGGTGAGGCACATCCAGCAACTTGTAACAGCAGAGGGGTTACAAGGGAAGGAAAATGTCACAGAGAGCTCACAGACATTATCTGAAAATTTTCTACCCCATGATAAAGCTTCCAAATGAATTTCATCAGCACATCATTACTAAACTCCATTGATTTGGAAAAGAAAACAATTAATGCCAAAGCAAACATCTTTGACATCTTTTAATATGATACTGCAAACCACAGGAGTGTAACTTAATAGCTAAGCATTTTGAAATACTCCAAGTTTTACTGGAGCATTGAGGAGAAGACTTTAAGATGTGAGCAAAAGTCATCCAGCACACAGACCAGTGCTATTACATGCACCTGTGCTCTGTTACAGGAGTTGTCATAATAACACGGGCAAACACAAACTCCAAAGTCTCAGGAGGGTACCTGCTACTAAGTGATACATTCAGAGGATGAGAGAACTAGAATCTCCACACCAAATGCAAAAGACACTGACAGTTAATTGCATTTGTTCACTCTCGGCCTGTGTAAGAGTTTGTCTCCTCAATAAAACACAACTTCCCCTCAGCTTTACCCTCTCCAGCTTGAGCAGCTCTCCTTCCTCAGTCACAGTGAGGCATCTCACCAGTGCCATTACACCTGAAACTGATGGACTAAGTCAGCCAGTAACCAGTTCTGTTGGGCACTGACAGCACTCAAGCTGTAGGAGCATCCAAGAAAGGCCCTGAACAAGCCCAGTGCTGCTTCGTCAGCAGGCACACAGCTGTGCACTGCCTTCTTTCAGGCATCGACTGCCCATTTCTCTCCTTTTAAAAAACCCAGGAAGCCATCTAAGGTATGTCAAATTCCATCACCTAGTTTCATAACCTGGATGGATACTCGTCAAAGGCTGTAATGAACCCTAGGGAGCTCCAAATAATCAGCATGGTGGTGATGCCAGTGGGAAAGTTGACTTGGCAAGGAGGATCCATTTAATCAAATTCTCACTTTGTGGCATTCCT
>NW_005054301.1:3977687-4000332 GCF_000277835.1 Geospiza fortis
TAGGACTCTGAAAACACTACTGCAACATCAAAGAATACAAAATAACCAAAACTAGACTTTCACCTGTGGGGTTTGCTGAGCTGGGAGGAAGGGGGAATAGGCTTGCAAAATGTGCCACTTAAGTCTGGTAACCAAAACCTAAAAGTAAAGTACTCTTCCCAAAGTACTCTTCCCTTTGACTTTTGCAAGGAAGGCAAATAAATAAAAAAGACTCAGGGACAAACATGAAATATGTTTGCCTTACACATTTTCTTCTTACTCTTGTGAGTCATTCCTCTTCAAAATAAAAAGAAAAAGAAATTCAGGGGAGCATGCCACAAGGCAGAGAGAAGGCTGCCATTGAGATAACATATGAAAGTCTCTCTTCATAGTTCATCATCCTAAAGTTCTGGGTGGCTTAGAGCCTTTGCATGAAACTGTTATTGCCTCTGAGGAGGAAGAAGGAATCAATGGCAGGCAAGAAAAATTGTATGCAGCTCTGCGCATTACTTTTATTGCTGTTCAAGAAGAGAAATACCAGAACCAGGCTTCTGGCTGTTGTACCAGAATCCACTGCAAACAGAGATATAAAGTCAGAAAAACAGGATTACAGAATTTCTGGGCCATCCTTTACTGCCCAGCACAACAGCCCACAGAATTCAGGTAACAACCACAGAGCCCCTGCCACAAGAGGTGGCAAACTGCCTTAGCAGCTTCTTCAATCACTAAACAAGGACTGCAGCCTTACACCAGAAGAAAAACAATTGGATATTGCTTGTCACCAGGTATATTTTGCTGAGGCAGGTTTTTTTATGTGCTTTTTTCCTATCTTCATATAAACATACTGTCAGCAGGAGAAGTCAGATCATTATACAGCAGAAACTAACTTCAAAGCAAGATGGTCAAACTCAGTCCCAGGCCAGGCTACATGCAGGCCTATGGAATGCAGTGGACAGTTTATACTTTCACTTAATGGTCCCTGAAAGTTTCAAGAAATATCAATAATCAAGAAATATCGATTTAGATCACCTCCAGATTCAGTATTCAGGCTGACAAAACTTGTCTCAAATGTGAGCCCATCCCTGCCACATTATAAATCAACTCACAATAGTAAAATCTTATTTGTAAGGGGGGAGAACCACGGCTGGGGATCTCCAGCCAAGGAGAGCCCCTTTTCTTTCATATCCTTCTGCAGCAGCTTGTAAGGCTGCTTGTAAAGACAGCAGTACTAAAGAGTCAGAGTGGAGAAACTGGAGCTAGAGATTTGAGCAAGTGATGGGAATGCTTTCAAAAGGAGTGTATTTGCAGCAGAGAGTAATTACACATTCAGTGCTGAATCAAGTGCTGTCACCCTAACATGCAGCTACTCCACAATTCTCTGGGGCTAGGAAACATCTCCCACTACTAATAAACTTCCACCATCTTTCCACAATCTAGACAAGGAGTAACTTCCATGCAGTCCTTGTTTTCAGGATTAGATTATCACTAAACTACTACCCATTGTCCTTTATGAGCACACAGATAAAAGGTCAGCAATTCACTTGAATTATTTTTCAGTAGAAAGTTTCATAATGAAAACTCTCAAGTTCTTCCTCGAGTTGTCACTTCACCAATCTAGACAACAGTTACATGTGTTCAGGAGATGCTTGACCACATTAGTCTGTGGTCTTCCTTCAGACAGATTCCTGCAGCTTTCAGAATGCATTACTGCTACGATTCATCAAGGGATACTGTTTATTTTCTCATTGTCTTTATGCAGGACTTTTTCTGGTTACAAGTTATCTATGAATGCCCTTAGTTCTTCTCTGAATACTATTAATCTCTGCCCATTTAGTAATGCCTAAGTGCTCACAAGTGGATACAAATCTGAATAGCAAGCAGTTTTAAAAACAGGTAGAACTGCTTCATTCTTGCAGTCAGAGCACACTGCTTCTTGAAAGATGTTTTAAGTTCCCTCTTGCACAAATGTGATTCTCAACCACCTCATCAGTAACCTTAAAACAAGGCTAGGGTACCTTTTCTTGTTCAGTGCTCATTTCAAATGTGGTCCTTTTAGAACACCAAGAAGTAGAAACCCATAGTTTCTGTGGGATTTTCACATTATTACCACAGGAAGAGTCTATATTTTATAGTTAACCTGTCAGCTGGAAGTTCTATCTCTACATTAGAGGTTAGAAAAACTGTAGTTAGACCAGGAAAGGATTATATATTTCCGTCAAGCTGTATACAATAGCTCATCTCAGAAGACAAGTGACACAAAACTCATCCACAGTTTCCAATTAAAATTTATAGATACATACACCAGCTAGACATAGGAATCTCAACTCTGGACAGATTGCTCCTTCTACACTGACCACACATTACATAATCTGAGATATTTCACCACAAATTTGAATCCAAGCTAAAGAAAGCTTTTTTCCATCTTCTCAAGGGGTCAAGAGACTGATACTGTGAGCCAGAGCAGGCTTTCAATACCTTTTCCACTGAATAAAATTAAAAAAAAACAAAAACAAAACAACAAGTAATTTCATGAAGCAACTTTAAAGGGAACCAGTAAAACATTGACTTGATTTCTACCCTACTCCCTCCCTTAGAACAAAACAACTACTGACTCCATCAGCACAGAAATATGCTCTTGACCCAATCCTGGGCAGTGAGTACTAATACAGCACTGTGTAAAATACCCAGTAAAGTACGGGATCTTAATCTAAATTCTGTAAAAATTTTGTCATACTTTCCCTAAGAGTTCTCATTTTCTTCATTGTCAATTTGTGACCTCAGGACACAGCACCTTCTGGGGTTTTTTTAAGGTAAAAAATGTTGCCATTATACAGCAAGAGTTCTATTGTCATTACACTGCAAGGGTTCCATATTGCTGGAGTTTTGTACCTCCTCGATGTTTCTTGTAGGCAGCTCCTCTAGGCACTGACTCTTCCTTGTCCTCACAGTGGCCAACTGACTCCAGTTCCCACCAATCCACTCTTTTATAACACTCTTCAGATTGTCTACAGCTGCGGCCTGTTAACATCAGGCCTGCTCCTAATCCTTAATAATTGGCTCAGCTGCAGCTCTTTAGGGGGTACGATTACCTTCTATACTACCTTTATTTACTTATATTCTATCCCCCTACAAAAAAAAAAAGCCTGATGGTTGTTTCATTTCTGAAACATTTCTACAGAGCTGTCATTTGAAGATAAACTACACCTGCATATTCCAAGTTCAAAAACCTTTGCTTAGAATTCACCAAATGGGTATTTCAACACTGTACAATATCTGTTCCTTTTTTAAAATAGCATGAAGCCCATAGCTTTTTATGGTAGGGAGACAAAGACACCAGAGCACCGAAGCAGATGGGTCCAGCTGCAGCTGTGGGTTTTATTTTGCCAGAGAGACCCCAACACTGAAAGTAAGTTTTTCAAGTGTGTGTCCTAGTGACAACATCACAAAAATAACTTAGAACCAAACACATAATTATGTGCATTTATTTCAACCTTCCATTACTGGAGATAACAAGATGAATAGTGCAATGCGAACTTTAACAATCCTGTAATTACAGCCACTGAACCGTATGTTATTGAAAGAATTGTGCAAAACCCAGATGCAAAAGAATCAATGAGGTATGTAAATAGAAGTGAAACAGTAAAATAATCAAGTGATAAAGAAGTAATGTGCAGCACTAAATAGTTTCTCAGCATCTCTTGCTGCCATGTTTAGTGAATACTTTCATTTTTTCTTTCAGGTTATCACTTTTTCCACTACCATATATTGTTCAGAGGTTATTCTTATAAGTGGGCTGGCTGAAAACACCCTGATAGCTACTGTAAACAGTTGAATATAACCAGAATTCTAGAAATACTATGATATCTTCAGTTGACACAGATGAGAAAGACTTAATTATTACAGGTAACCAGGATTAGAACCAGTCTTACAAGGACCCAGGAACTTCAAGCTGCCCCCATGAGATGTAGCACTCTCCTGAATTCCAGCAGCCAAGCTCAGGAGTTATCCTCCCCCTGGGGTAGGCTGGCTTTCAGAGCCAAACTACAGACACCAAAAGCAGACTATTGTCCACAGGCAAATTGAAGTTCCTGCTAATACACAGCACAGCCAACTATTTTAGCAAGGTTAACTCATTTTCTTTATGATGGGTAAGGATCAGGAGGAAAGGACAAGTTGTTCTCCTCTTTTCCCCAGAAGAGCTATTTTGTGACATACAGATATCTGTATTTCAAGCAGTCTGAAGCTATTTTAGTCTACAGAAGAAGAAACATGCAACCTGGATTTTAACAATCCTAATGCATCTTGGCCTCTTCTGAATAGCCTCTACTCCATTTAACCTATTATTTGACTTCTAATTTTGACAGCACAGAGTCAAGGGACTTCTTTTTAACCCCAAGGGTCTCTCCCTTCTCCACAAACACATCAAGGAAGGAAAACAACAGACTATTCTAACATCTCACAGTATACTAAGAACCCTGGACCTTGTCCCGGCATTCAAAACACAGCCATTTAATCAAGTTACCACAGCTCAGCAAAGGCAAATGGTATCCTGGGGTGTGATATGAAAGATTGGAAATATATTATAGACTTTCTACTCCAGGAAGCAAGCATGTAATACCATCCCTACTGGATATTTGGAAGAATAGGAAAAATTTTACACTAGCCTAGACACTAGCCAGTATTATTAACCAGCATTAACTCTAGAACCTGCTTTGGAGGTCAGGCCTCACAGCTTGCAGTGCCCACCGTGCTGCTTCTCAACAGCTTTATGCACCTACAGTGCTCTGCTTGTAACAGCTCAGAGTATCAAGCTACCCTACAACATCCATTTTATTAGTCTTGCCTTCCTAATGGTACAACTGGCCAGGTTTAGCTTAACAGTCCTTTTATCATTCATAAGCCATTTTGATAGGACCATCCTTAGCTAAGCTCTAGGTTCACTATTATAGCCCAAAGATGAGGCAACTGGGCAACCCAGCCTCTGATCTTCCAGAGCTAACAAGCTGCTATGCTACTTTCACCACTATAATTTCTCTTCTTCTAAAAGACAAATCCCCAGCCCCTCCTCTTGAATTTCCTGCCCTAAATAACTAAGCATTCTTACCACTCACCAATATCTCAATCTTCACAATCTTCAATTTCCATCTTCATAATCCATACCTTCTCCCTGATGAACAGGCTCATGGTTTTCCCATCCTGGGAGGCTGCCCTGTCTTAGGGCACACAGATGTAACTGACCACAACTCCCAGCTGGAGGAAATGATGAAGTCTCCTTAACCCTTGATGGGCTGAAGCTGAGATCTTTATCTCACAAGTAATGAACAACTTCAAGGCATTTTTGGGTAGGGCCAGAGAGCTTAGACAAATAAAGTGTATCAAAACTTGTGTATGGTGCATTTGACATCATTATTGGCTGGTGGGTTTTACTGGGATCTATCACTCATTTTCTTACAAGCAGTCACACAGCTACACACAGAGCAAAAGATCATCACAGTGTGCCAATGAGACTCTTTCAAAGTGAGCAGAGAACAGCACTGAGGACTTGCCATTTGTTTCAGATGTTGGCATGATTTCAGGAGATATTTCATTCTATATGTCTTAAGTGCTTTTTAATAACTAGAAGCATGTCCTTGTTTGTCAGGTTTCAAAAATATTGTTGGTATTAAAAATACAGAACCATCAGCTAGATATATGCCCAGGAGATATTTATCAAAACAAAATTCCAAGGAAAAATGGAATAATTTTTATTTGCCCTCCTTCTGTATTTCCCACTGGTTAATTATGCATCATGTAATACATTCAGCAGCATCTAATGAAAACATCCTCCTGTGCTTTGACCTAAGACTGTCCTGCTTATAGGTGAAAGACCACCAATTGCTGAGTAATCTTGACTCCACAAGAGTTGACAGTCTAAACCCCTTGCACCTCCCATTGATAGGTTTGAACACATCTATTTGCTTAGAAGCACAATTAATGCAGGCAGAACAGAAACCCATACCTGAGTAATTAAACGGGAAAGAACATAGGGAGCCCAACTGTACCCCCTCTTCCCAGGTAGTTTGAAGTATATAATGTTATACTCTGAGTGCAGACAGATAGCAGACTCTGAGCTCCTTCAGACCTTTTTCCCCCTGACCAAGTTAAACTAAAGGATAAATGGAAATTCTCTGTGTACAACTAAAAGATCAGAAATATAACTTCATTGCAACAGTCTGACTCTAGAATGTTATCTATAAATAGCAAACAATTCACAGACTGCTTCTGCCTTCAATCCTGGAGCAGATGAAGGATATATTTTATATACTTTCATATATATTTTTATATACTTTCATATATACTTTATATACTTTTCATATATACTTTACCTTGAGATGGTACCATTACTGGTATTTTCTCTCCCCATACACTACAGGGAAACTGATTTTCACTGACATCCAACATCCCTTTGATATTTAGAGACTAAAAGCAAAGGTATTAATTGAAGAGCATGGGAAGGAGGCTCTCCCTGTATGGCCTTTCCTAATCTTTCTCCCACCTGCTTGAGCATGCAAATTTTATTTCCCCAGGAACAAAATTAAGTCAAAAGCAAAAATAATGTCCCAGACTTCTTCAGGCAGGGTTGACAAGCATCCCTCTTCCTCACATCCCCATGTTATTTTACATGGAGGTAGCATCAAAAGTCCCATCCAGTGGAGACTCACTTCCAACCATGCAATTTCTTCAGCAATAAAGTAGGATACAAACAATTCTGGAGCTTAAACTGAGAAATGTGAACTTAAGATTAAATGACCCTAAAGAATATATCTAAGCCAATATAGTAAACTTAGATGAAGAAGATGAAGACAGATCAACCATGATGCATATTAAGCTAAGGTATTTCTAGTGGATTTCTCTGTCCTGTCATGAAAGTCCAAAGAGAATTTTTAACTGTTCAAAAATCTAAGATGGTATCAAAAAACTACCTATGCTTCCTGACATCTTTTATGCTTTCTTTTGATGACAATAGCAGCAGGCCCCTTGTATAAGTTGCACTTTGTTAATAATTCTAGTAGTAAGTAAGATTGAATATTTTATTTGTCCTGACCAGTAGGGAAACAACAGACACACAAACTACTGCATAGCCAGGTGCTTCCAAGCTAATTAACACCTTTTTAGTTGGACTAAGCTAAGACAAATACCAAAGCACATATGCAAAACACACAAGGAAGGAAAAGGGAAGAAAACACACCTACGCATGGAGGGAGAAGAGAAAAAGATTAGATAAGGGTGGGGGGAATAGCGCAGCAAGCATTTTAGAAATCTCTGCTCAAATCACTGCTTAGTTGGCTGGGTGAGAGGAGGTTAAGATAAAGGCAAAACCTGTCTCTGAGCTCCCATTTACCTCAGCAGATAAACAACTTTGGATTAAAGGCAGAAAAAAAGCTGAGATGTCAGCATACTTCAAAAGCAGAACATTTTACTCAGTACACTTTCCATTAGCTGGATTGCTTCTAGCTCTCTCTCTCTCATATATTCCTCACTGATTTAGCTTACAATAGTGTCAATGACAAAGATGAAGTTACTGATAAAAGCCTCATGGAATCAGTCTAATCCATGCAGCATAGACATGCTGTTCCCTAACTACACCAAACATTACTGTTGGGTAATTTTCTGCACAAAAACAGAAAAATGAAAAAGACATGCTTAGTATTTTTTTCTCCTTCACCCTCCATACATATTTTTATAATCTGTCCTTATGTGGCAGGACAGATTATTAAAGATTATTTATCAAAATTAATTTGGGTGGTATGTGTACCAGAAAGGAAAAATCCCATGCATTAGATTTGATGTCTACAAAGCAAATGTGAGGCCAGATTTCTCTTTGGTATTAAAAAAAGCTATTAAAGTGGGTAAACTAAATAGGCCTGGAACATCAAATAATCTAAACACAATTTCTAAGTTTATGAAGTCTGAGAACTGTTCATCTCTCTTTCTGATTTTTGAACCCTTTTTTTTTTCCATATATCCTTTTTTGTTCTGCCACCTTATCAGGAACAAACAGTGGGGAGATGTGATAATAGTTTTCAAGTACCTGAGGCTGCTGCAAAGAAGGAAATAACCCATTCTCCTCATCCAGAGTGGATAAGGCAAGAAATAACAAACTTCAGCTGCAGCAAAGGAGATCCAAGTCAGATATATGAAAAGGTTTTCCATACTTAAAATATTGGAGCCCCAGCTCAGACTGCCTGGGGAGACTGTTGAGTTATCTGTCACTGAAAGTCTCTACAAATAGACTGGATCACCATCCATCCAGAAAAAAAATGTATAATTTTTCTTGCCTTGATGCAGATAGATGAGATGATTTCTTAAGGCTTCTTCTTATCCTGAGCTCCTGTGATCTCATAAGATAAAAAAGGTCTGGATTTGGTCTGGTAGGTACTTGTAAGACAGGTCACCTGACAAATTAGCCGTGGAAAGATTTCTGAGTGTTCTCACCCCTCTAACCAACAATTAGCCAATATCTCAACTGGGCTATGTTCTATCAAAAGTGTCAGCAACTTAGTAAAAGGGGAATTCTGATGACCTTAGTCTACTAAGGTTGTTTTCTCTAAGCTGAAGCCTCAACAATGTTTAGACTGTCTGCGATTTATTGTCTTAGTAAGTCCTTAGATCCCAATTAATTACAGTGGGTGTTTCAGGAGGCATATTGGAGAGAGATCTTAATCTAAAGGGTGCTTTGGAGTGGCCAGGAAATACAGAGTTGATCAGTAGTACATGGTGAGGGTACATTCCCAGCTCCAGCAAAAGCAAGTAGCTCAACATCACACAGAAGTGAAAATAAGGCAGACACACATCCACTCTGCAGAAATCAGATGGGGAGAGAGACAGGGCTCCATTTGCTTGTCCAGTTTTGTATCAGCGGCCAGACTTGAGTTTTAAAGTCATATAATGCATAACCAAAGCAGCTACATTTTGCATGCAATAACTTCAGAAAATCCTAATGAAAGCTGAATAAGACAAAATAACGTAACACAAAGTTATTATGAACAGAAAACTAGTTCGCTTCTTTGGAAGCTATGCATTTATACTGCTTGAAGAACACTTCAATTACATCTTGAACATCTTCTGAAGCAGGAAAAGGAGGAGATTCTCATCTCACTGTGACCTTTCCTACCTCCCTCGGTACACCATCCTCATTTCTGTAAGCAACCCAGCCTGCTAATGAAAAAATCCAATAGAATTTTCCTCTTTAGGTTTGGAAGGCAGATCATTCTAAACAACACAGAAGCAAAATACCCCATCACAAGCAGATCAAAGGAAACACAGACAATAATTCTGCAGAGAAATCTCTAAAATCAGTTGGAAAAAATGTTTTAAGAGTCCAGTATAGTCCTTTCTTCATTTATTGTCACGGAACACAACCTAATTTTTCATAGTTGGATATGAAGAAAGTATTCTAGAGATTATATATCATTTACCTTCACCCGATTTCCAGCTAAAACACATCAGCCAAGAGAGGAAAAAGACCTTTCTAAGGTCCTTGGCCACTTTGACGAAAGCCCACTGTGGCTGCTAATCTGAACATTACTGAGCACTTTGGCTCTAATAACACAGTTGTGACTGCAGGACTAAAGCTGCTCTATTCAGCTGTCCTGCTGCTAAACATATAAAAAAATATTGGGCACCCCAAGCCCACAAAAATGCTAAGCATCATATGAAAATCAAAATAAAAGCAGTCATTGGGTAGGAGTTTTCTTGTGCTTAAACCAGTGCCATGAAAGATTATCTCCACTAGCTTCCATGGGAGTTACACAGAAGAAAAATCTGTATGAGAAGGAAACTGGAAGCAGTCCTGCACCAGAGGACTTCAGCAGGCGGACTCTTATCAGAGAGAGTGGGGCTCACTCAGTGTCTCACTGGGCTTTTCAGAAACCTCAGACATTTTAAAAAGGCTGCAAGCTACTACTTCAGGATAGGGTCACTGACAGGAACCATCACCTCCAAAAGAAGTCAGTATCGAGAAGGAGCAGGGAGGGGAAAGACCAGAATAAACAACACAAATATACGGTGTTTTCACACTCACATTTACACAAATGGCACATGAAAGAAGGAAATGATCACTGAAGAGAATGAAAGTCTGAAGTCAGATGAGAGGAGAGCACGCAACAAAACCCCAGAGACTGGAGCAAATGTAAGGAGCCAAGTGGAGACATCAGAGAAAAGACAGAAATTTGATATCGCTTTTATTCACAAAAGATGACGTACTATTAAGATTCTTTCAAATGGTTTTTCCCTAAGCAGTGATGGACTAGCAGCATGCAGATATTTTATTTCTAGTAACAAAGATGTTTTAGTGCCTAGGAGTGGACAGGCACGTTACTGGGTATCCGATATTGGTTGTGTCTTTACTGGTTCATTTATCAAGCTGCAGACCTATGCATTTCTCACCAGAAATCACTCTGGGTATACGTAGTACCTGATTCTTATTTATACTAAGGCTGCATTACTCATTCAGTGCAAAGGATGCTTATTCTGTGTTGCCTCTATACATCTTCTACACCACCATCCCTTTGTGAAAAGGCCTTGGAATAAATGAGAATCACATCTGTAGGTTACAAGTAATTATTGCGCTTCATCTTTTTACTCTACGTTATTTCATTTCATTACTGCCCTGTTTTCTCGTGATGCCTATTGACAGTGACTGCAGTGAGAACATTACATGAATTTTACTTTCACCCTAGACTCATCAGAAGGCTGTTCCTCTGACAGCATAAGGGAAAATCATAAGTCTATCCAGAGCAACTTCCCCTTCAGAAGTTTACAGAACATAACCACGAGATGTGTCCATATAAGGCGCCCACATATAGTCATGATGGGTATAATAGACAAATCCAGATGTATGTACTATACACAGGACAGCAATAAACCAATTAAGTAGAATTAGATGAATAAATTTTCAGGCTCTGCATATAAAATCTAGCACTTAGAATACAAACTGCACAGCTATTTGCATTTACTTTTAGTGTGTTCTCAGGGAAGTACTAATCACCTCCTCAAATCCCCACATTTCACCAGAAAACATCATAAATTACTCTTCTTTTATACAATATGTAAGGGGAACATCTTTCAATATACTGCAATTATACCAGTTCTGGATCTGAAATCTACAGTTTCAGAATTTACTCTGTGGTTGCACTGATAATAATTTAGTGCAGGCCTTAGCAGACTTAATACCATTTTCAGGACACAATGACACCACATACTGACATAAATCTGTCATGCAAGATGCAACTCCACACTTTCTCACCTACATTTTTCCCATTTCTAGAAAAACCACACACAATTTCACTTTGCAATGAATGTTTTCAAATTTAACTTTTTAAACTGTCTAAAGTATGGAGAGTATTTTTTCCTGGGTGGTCCACAATTATTATTATTATTATTATGGAGAAAAAGATATTGAAAGAGAAGAGAGGAAAAAGAAGGGGGAAAAAAAGCATGTATGAGAAGAAAAGAGAAAATGTGTAAGATGGTGTGAGAAGAGTGAAAAATACAGAGAAAAAAGAAAACATGTCAAAGCAAGTCCGCAATAAAAAAAGTTAAGAAGGGGCAGGAAGGAAAAACTATAACACATGTTTACTACAAGACGATATATAAGACAAATATATGATTCTCATTATAATCCCCCATTCTGGCAATTCATTACAATACAGGATCTCAAGTATCTATTATACTTTTCAATCTGCTAAAGAATAGATGTTAAGAAGATAGAGGCTGAAGTATGGTATCAACATTCCCCTACAGCCACAGACCTCCCTGTCAGCACAGATAAACCTGTGCCAGGATACCTTTCTCATCAGAATATGGGCAACAAACAGTTTAAAATCCTGTTGGATTGAAAAGATCATTCTTGTTGCAGCTCCCTCAAAGTAATCAGAAGAGCAGCACAAACATATGCTGAAATCAAAACACCTTTGCCTCCTGATAGTGAGATATTAATTATGTACTGGGAATCAGCATTAAGAGAATGATTTCTCCTTACTGACCTATGCCTGCTAAGATGCTGAGCTACAAACTGAAGTACAAGCACTCTGGCCCAATCTTATCCTGGGAATAGATAGATTTGTGCAAATTTTGGTTACCAAGATTTCTGAAAATTATATCTAATGAGAAGTGCCCTGTTGTTTGCTACTACAAGAATAAAAACCTGCTGTTGACAGCAAGAGATCTAATCTCTGGCCAACATTCCCACACTGAAGGAAACACAGTTAATTACAGAGTTTTATTTGTTTATGAAAAATTGTAGGAAAGCAATAAAAGGAAAAGCAAGAATCATTAGTGAAAAACCTTCCTGACAGTGAGCTCTATCTGGCTGTGAAATTGTCTCTCAGAGGAAAAGAATCCATTGGTCATTTTTAACTGGAATAGACAAAAATCCTATTGAAAGTAACAAAATTCAACACAATTCACTCAGAGCTTCAGAAATTCCTCATTAAGTCTTCTGAAGAGCTACATCCTTAGATGCAGGGTTCTACCAATGGTCTTAAAATCCCTAGGGAAGGACTGCAATTCTGAATTCACAAGAAACAATTCACAGGACTATTTCCTATTGGAATAACATATTAATTCATCATTCATACCACATGTACTCATACCACACTTGATCTGGCTTATTAAGTCTTTCTCACTTCTAATTTACACACAAATATTCATGCAGCCTTTCATTTTTATATTTCAGGTTCATGATCTGAAATACCATTTTTTGAGTTATACCAGTCAAGAGTTATGAAATTGCGATCAATGTCAGAAATATCACTATATTTTTCTGTAAATGACAACTTTGATTTGCTAGTGAATCCTATGCTTCATAGTTGTCATAAAAATTACCTTATTTCTTGTCTTATATTTTTATGAAATTTTTATAGTTCTTCATTAGTACCTTGATTCTTTTAATTTGATGTTTAATCTAAATAGTGCTAGAAAGCAGGATGTCTTTGTTATCAGCTATCAGGGAACTGTTTTTTCCCTGGGGAAAGTCCCATTATTTCCATGAACTGTGCTTTCATCTACTGCATAACACTGGCTGACAAATTTCAAAGAAATCTGATAAATTTATTTACTACAAGGCTGTCAGAAGGGGCAGATGTAGAACAAAATTCAGATGCTGAATTGTAAATTAGAACCTGTTAAGTAGGTTCAAATTCCTTACCAGTTTAATTTTACTAAATTCAATTTATTCACATTCTAAGCAAGAATATACTTCATCCTAAATACCACATCACTGGACATGTTAACAAAAGTAGAGCAGCAGATACAGACTGACTGATGTCATGGGGAGGATTTCTTCAAGTATTACTCCCTATGAAGTCAATAATTTCTCTTTTCTATACTCCCAAACATCAAGGGACTGCTCATAGAAAGGGTGTCCCAAAGACTGTACTGCTTCTTGGTACAATTTCCTACTCATTCTTCCTACTCATTCTTGTGCCTTCAAATATACATGATAATGTTAGTGGTGGGAAAACTGTATGAATTAATATTGGCTAAATGAGCATTCATTTTGCATGAAGACTTTCTGTTTTATAATCCAATCTTTTCACAACTCAAAATCTCATGCCCTATTATTGTCTTCCATACTGCCTGGGAGAAATGGCAGACCCCATCATCTTATTCCAGTTCTTTGTCCCATCTTTTAAATATTTCATGCTCTTCTGGTTATGAAAACCAGGAGACAGTCATCACAGCATGGTGTGTCTAGCACACACTGGAGACTAGCTGTTGGAATCTTTCATGAGTTATGATTTAAAATTTAAGAATGATGGATGGTTGGCATATGAGACACAAGTACCCTTTTTGACCTGACCCTTGAGAGATACTATTCTGCTTTCATTAGTTGTAGAATCACACTTTATGCTGTTATTTCAATTATAAATAATTAGTGTTTAATCAATGTTGTCATAAACAGCCAAGCAAATACCACAGACTCTACTGAAGTTCACTGGATGATAGGTTTTAATAGCTGTGGCTCATAATCACAATAAAATATTCTCCCCTTATGTGTTGTGAATAACAGCGGTATTTTCTCATGATGCTTACTTATCACATATGAACTCTCTGTAAGCCATTTACTATTTGTTATAAATGAGAGTAGATAAAATTCAATAGACAAACATGTGAAAGCTCTGAAGAGACATGAGCATTTTCTGCTCTTCAGTCAGTCAGCCAGATGTTCTTGCACAGAAACATATACATGCTCATCTCTCACACCTGAAACAGAGATATGTACAAAATCTTACTGATTGTAATTAGGAGATTAGATAGTCTATGCGACTCCTATACAGGTGAAGCAACTTTCTTTATCTGATGAAATAGGTGTGTACACTGCTCTCTTGATAGTCAGCCCTTTTATGCTCTGCAAGAATAACAACCCTGGTTTTCCTGAAGGTGACTTCCATCCACAGGAAGACTGCCAACATACTTAATTTCTATATACTCCAATATAGTTTAGAATAAAAAAGTGCATGGAACAGAATAGCTGTTCCAGTGTCACATATGGCCAAATACTCTGTAAATAATGCAGGCACTTAGCATTTTGACTTAGGGAAATAGATCAAAATATTACAGGAATTGCTTCACCCCATTCTACCATGGAGACTAATGTTATTATAAAAGGGCTATTTCTAAAACCTGTGTACATGTTTAACTTTAGTTAACAAGTCAAGGCACTTCATTACATGCACAGTAGAATTTTATGGTATCCTTGCATTTGTTTTCTTTTTCTTTTCAGTCTCCTCCATCTCCTCCAGTCTCAAATATGTAGCAGTGATTTATTATTTTCTATGGGGACTCAGAGAAATGCCATTTCATTTCCCTGTATCTTTCTATTTTTCTAGGATGACTTACGGTTGAGAGCATATTTTTACATGAGAGCTCAAGTACTGTCATCTCATTAGGAAAAGAGAAGGGCTCAGCACACACAAGGAAGGGGAGAAAATTCAAATCCCAGGCCATTCATTTCTTCTGTAAAAATAACTTCCATAATGCTACATGCATTAGTAAAAAAAGAAAACATGGATATTTCCAAAAGCCCAGCAATTATTGAAAATCTTGAAGGCTTTTGAACTTTTGGACTATCAAACGTTCTCTCCAAAATTTGCTCTGAAGCAGGACACCTTAGAAGAAGTGAGATAGAGAATACAGCTGGTGAAGCTCTAGGAAACTCTCCCTGTTTTTCCCTTCACCTAGGGAAGAGCCTGCAGTCATGGGCTGACAGGGGAGAAAAGCTGTACCAAGTTCCAGTTCAACCTCTGCTATGACAAAGGCCAACTCCTCTGAATTTAAAAGGTTCTGACTAAGGGCAAGGTGAAGCAGAAAAGCTTTTTTAAAGCTGCATGGTGGATGGAGCCTGCAGAGGTATCTGCCAGGATGGGCTGGGGTTTGTGCACATCCATGTGTGAGCTGGGGTCTCCATCAGTCCCCATCAGGTGTGGCCAGGGGGGCACTCCAGGTGCACCTTTGAGCAACAGAAGGCAACTACCAGTGCTTGAAATTGGCTGCCTTCTTCAGGTAAGCAGTAAATGGAACTCAATGTATTTCAAACACACATATTAGTGCTCTCTGCAGAGAAAACAATCCTAGCAGAAATCATATCTGTTGCATCAGAAGGATGCAACAGAGCAGAAAAAGGTAAGAAAATGGCAAAATGGGGAAGGTTAATGTGCAAATATAAATTAAACTAAGATTATTCAACTTGGTTGACAGCATTAGGAAGATTTACAAGACCATGAAAGAGACAGAGAAGATAAATAGGGAATAATCACTTACTATTTCACAATAAAGAAACCAGATTAGCAAGCCAAAGCTTTTTGAAAAATAAAAGGAAATACTTTTTTTTTACATGATTCATAATTAAAGTTGTGATCACAAATATAAATGGACTGAAAACATCATTAGAACAATTCACAAAAGAAAATTTCACTGATGATTTAAATACAGAGATGTAAATAAAATCTCTGACCTTGGAAGATTTTTTTGGGACATGGGAACGTATTTCAGAAAAGGGATAACTTTATTTTTGCACTGGTTTTATACTTTTTCTTCTTACTATAATATTTTAATTTTTATTTTAACTTCTGACCATGACTGGATATGAACAGGAACATCCAGCTGTGTATTAGAGCTAATTAACAAAGATTTCCCTTCAGTTCATGTAGCAAACAAACATATCCTTCCATTCTATCATTACACTACTGTGGACTTTCAAGCAAGCATCATGTGGTATACTCCTTGGTGTAATGCAAAACCTGAAACACTTAGAGAAACAGAGTTTTGCAAAGTATATTTTAAAATACAGCAACAATCCCATTATGTCAGTGCTAGACCACATCAGAATTCTGACTTTGTTCTGCCTTTTTGGACAGACAGCTCCACTCATTGTAGTTTTAAGAGTTAAGAGTAAAGGACTACAGTGTGTCATTATATAAGAGAATGCATTTTTCATGCAAGACCCTGGCTATAATGCTGACAGCATATTATGAATACAAAAGCAAAGTCATCTTCATAAAAAAGCTAAAAAGAAAATAGATTTGTGGCACAAAGCAGAAATACCCTAGTTGCGGTCTGTAAAGCACAAAGGGTAGATAAGACATTTCTTGGCTGTCTGTCTGGGAAGAGCAGTTTCATCATAAAGCTCTTCCTCTTTCTCCTTTTTTCCAATGACAGAATTGCATTAAAAAGAAAGATACAAACGTACAAATTCCTAATCTCACTTTTCCCTGCAAGCCATCGATATTGCTGTCATCAGGATGTTGTGGGTTGAGAATCAGTGAAGAGATGTCCCAAAAAGATAATGTATCTGTAAAATGTTTTGGAATCCCTGTAATAAATAATGCATATAACAGCATGAGAAATAATATGACTAAAACCTAAATGGCACAGTTCAGGAGTTATCAACTCAGCTGGATTAAAAGTTAAACCTTTAGACCTGAATAACTCAAACTGAGCTCCAGATCTGAATATAACTTCATATGTACAATTCAAACAAGCTAATTAATTTTTAACAGAAACAATTTTGCTTCAGTGGGAAAAGACTATCTAGTACAAGGTATGTCTATCCCAAGATAAATCTCCTAAAGGATATGACTTATGTGATCTTCTAAGTGCCCTCGCAATAATTACACTCTTTGAACTCCACTGCTATGCAACTCTTCTATCCAGTATTGCTTGGGGACACCAAGATAAATAGTGAGCAGCTGTGATGGGTTGATGCTGGCCAAACGCCAGTGCATCCATGAAAATCATTTATTCATTTATGCTTTAGCATAAACAAAAAAGTTGCACATTAATAAAGGCATAGATAGCTATTCCACAAAAAAATTGCTGTACTTTTCATAAAGTAGCCACCACCCTTCATCCCAACCACTTAATGTGAAGAATTCAGGTATGCAAGGCAAACCAAAGCCTTTCAGTTTCATTACCTTGCCTAAAAGCCCAAGTTAAGAATCCAACTTTGGGCCAAAACACCACAGTTGTTAGTACAAAACAGGCGTAATGGAGTTACTTTCAAAGATACACTGATAGTTAACAAGTAGATTAAAAAAAAAATCCAAATTTAATTGTGTGGTTTTTCCTTGGCGTCATTCACTCCTCCAATATGCAGCTATCAGAAGCTGCTGAGTGCAGTGGAGTCTGGCAGGGGTTTATGTGATCAGGACCTAGCTCTGCATAATGACCATATTGATAATGTCTCAGGTTGGCAGCTGAGGTACACAACTCAGACATACCAGCACCTTTTTTCTCTGTTCCACAGTTAGTGCAGCTGCTTGCCTCTAAGAGTGCCTTACCAGCATGGCCAGCTGATTTTTCCAGGTGGAGATGAAGTATGTTTATAATACCCTTCAAAATATTCAGCTGCAGGAACTGCAGAGAATTGCAAAGAGTTTTATTAAATGCAAGGAGAACAAAGAACTCACAATCTCCTACAGCATATTAAAAAAGTGGTTCCATGCATAAGCAAATAAATAATGATGCGTTCACATAAATATAATGGATTTCTCTTCTCCATCTATGGTTCTTTCCCTCCTGCAATTATTTCTGAGTGAAGTGAAATTGTAAATAGCTTTACCCACTAAATGATCTTGAGAAAATTATTTCTGAAGTGCCACAGTGCAGCTTGGGGGCTTTTCCCAATCATTCAGTGCTCAGATGATTAGCTTGAAGCAAATTTTTGCAACTATGCTCACCAGGGCAAAAACACATTGTGAGGAATGATGAAAGCAGAACCTAAGTCACATTTGATTTTCAGCAGAAAAAGGCTTTGAAACAGGACTGGAAAGATGCTGAAGGCCACAACAGAAGCGCTTGCAAGAGCTGGGGTTGTGAACTGGAACAGTGAAAGCTGCAGTTATCCATACTGAACTAGCTAATCTACAAACTTCAGTTCAGGATAGAGATGCCAGGCTTGGACTGCAAGAGAGCCAAGGAGAGCAGTGAGCACTGCATGTGAGAAACGAAGCACACTGGAAATACTGCCAAGAAAACCCAGGTTGGGGCAGCACGGACGAGCGAACAGCCCTGGCAGAGCTGTACAGTGCCCTGCACGAGGCCTGGCTCCAGCCAGCAATGCTCAACCTTTCCACTCAAACAGACAAGCACAAATCCATCACTTTTACAGTTTCTTCAGAGTCTCGAAGCTCTTTATCTCTCCAACTAAGGGATCAAGAAAATAAGTAATTATCTATCTGGTTTGAATTAGTTCCTTCTAGCAAATGGTAGAGGAGAGCCTTTGAAACACCTGTGTAAAACACTCCTGTGACTAAACTAATCTTCCACACCATTACCAAGATTCCTCTACGGAAAGGCAGGCATGAAACTGTTCCGATTGAAGAAATGTACTGCCTTGGTCAGAAGGTGATTCTTTTACCCAGTAGGTTTCAAGAAAATCTACCAATTCCCTCCAATTTATGTGAGAAGCTTACACCTGAAGAGAACTCAGCAGCCACAAAAAATCTCCTAAGTAGTCTGAATCTTGATTGTTTTTACAACAAAGAAAATAATTTGCACAATATATCACTTTGAAAAACAGTTCATCAGCACTGATGTCTCAACATCATCAATACACTAGAAGATTGAAAGATAGTCAGGAGACTTATTCATCATACACACAACTTGGGTTCCATCAGGCTCCACATCAGCTGAGAAGACAGTGTGAACATCCAAGGAAGGGGCAAAGAATAAGAATGTCCAAAGAAAGAGTTTACTCCTGATGTTCATCATGCCCAAAGTTATTCAGCTTCACTCTGTTCACAGGAAAGGATATCAGGATGGCGACCCAAGGTGCTGGTAGGAAATGATTGGTGCCCATCTGCTCACTATATTTCTTCACCAAACACATGTAATGCTGTCATGCTACAGCATGGCTCCATCCTCTGATATATCCAATGCACACAAATAGGTTATTTAGGAGGTTCTATAGCTGAGTTAAATCATTGCCAATCAAAACCAGCTGCTGATCAGAAAAAAATGTTGCCACAGATGCAAGAGAGGTGTTGGTTGTGTTCCTTTAACTGGATGTGGTCATAAGGCAATATCTCCTCACCAAACAACCCACACTACACATCTCTGCCTAAAGATTGTTAGTTGGAAGTGAGGTCTACCCTAGCAGAGTTGGTGTGGCAGTCTTTCAGATGGATATTGGCTGGGTGTCACCCAAGAAACCAGTAGGAGTCAGTTCTAGGGGGCATCCAATTCTGCAAGTTCTCCGTGACTGAAGAAAGATACACAATTAAGCATAGCCCTAGATACCATGATTGGAAGCAATAAATGTAAGAAAACCATATGTAATCTTCTTCATCTCCTATTTTCATAGAAGAATTGGCAACCCATAAGATTGACTAGGACAGACTGAATGTTTCTGTCAGAAACAGATAGAGTAAGTGCATTCATTAAAATGGATTTTTAAATGTATGTTGGCCTGAGGGAAACAGCTTTGCTCAAATCTTTGTAAACAGTTATTCACTCTCTCCCTGCCTTTTGAAGCAGATGTTCATTGAACTGTGAGAGGGAAAAATACCTAAGTCCAGGATGTGTTGTTAAAGATCTGCAGCCTCATCAAAAGGTTCAGGTACATCTTTTGTCACCATGATGGGTACAGCTCATCTCTGCCTACAGTAAATTAAACTGATCCCAGTAGCTGAGACCACACTGTGTCAAAGAACTAGGTGTGCAACAGAGCAGAAGATACAACTGGAATAACCATCATCAACAACGTTTTGTCAGCTAAGAAATGACTCTGATCTCCATCCTCATTGCTAATTTATTACAAAGCATCATCTATGAAGGAATATCATTAGATGCCTCCTTGGCTTTGGTATTTCATACTTGAAACCAAAGTTTAGTTTTTGATCCATGAAAGTGTAGTGAGGGACAAACCCAGCACAGAGCTATGAGGGAGTATCTCATCTGCTACGGTACCCTCACCTGTAAATGAGTAATGAGTAAATGGCAGGGACTGGCTGTAGGACAACAATTCAATCACTTTTAGCTGGCCTCTAATTAGCACAAAAACTTAACAGTAAGTACACAACCATTTCTGCATTAAACCAACACATTCCCAGAAATAAATGGGATAAAGGTGCTTCAGGACACTAAAGCCATCTCCCTAAAAATCTCCTGGCAAGAAGAAAAAGACAGGGAACTCTCTGCTTCTTTTGATATTTTTATGTAAATGATCAGTCACCCTCTCTATTAAAATTGTGCCTGTTTTTCCTTTTGAATATATTTAGATTCAACTCCGAGTTACTGTTTTTCATTACATAGTCCTCTGCAGATCAAAGATCCATTAGTGCCTGGTATTTTCTTCCTGTAAACATACTTTTATACTGACGACAGGTCACCTCCATTTTTCTTTCCTACGGTGTCTTTTAAAAATGATGGAGTGGTGTTGCAGATAATACACCTGGGGACAGCTTCAGGTAGTTATTTTATTCTGTACCTATTTTTCTCTCTGATATTTCGGATGTTCCAAAAGTTGTGTATGCAGGCTTCACATGGGAACTAGTTAGGAATTTGATGAAAGTATGGAACTACAGATCTGCAGAGCTGCACTATACTTTAAAAATAGATAAGGGTTTTTCCTTCTTTGTCAGATCCCAGATTAGAAAATATTTTTTTTTCTAGGTTCAACAGAATACTGCATTTTTTCACTGTATCTTCATTCTTGGTGGAAATTTTCAATAGCTGCAATGGTTTACCCTAGAAGTGGCTGCATGTGCCTGTAGCTTGAAAGGTACATCTGGAACACTGAAACTTATTAGAGATTACAGGAGCTTTTTTCAGGTAAAGGAAAGTAGTATCAAATGTATTAACTTTTAATACAGAGTAAATGTCTGCTAGAAAAAGCACTGAAGTTCTGCTTTATTTTTGACCTTGAGATTACAGTTTGTATGTTTTACAGAGTCACTGCGGCAATCTGAAACCACACATGCTTTGCATTTAACCATGCCAACAATGATGAATCTGGCTATCAGAGAGAATACTTAAAGCTGTCAGTTTGAATTAAGGCTATATTTATCCTTTAAAATGCTGCTGATAATAATGATTTCTCCCAAGAGTCAGTAACTCCCTGAAAAAGATTAAAAAAGAACAGCACAGGGAACAACAAATCAGATTCATATTTTTCACACAGTATCTTCCACTCTACCTTCTCTGCTCAGGTGAATTCAGGAGCTCTAGAGCTATGAACCTATGACTTGAAAACATATGAAACAAAAAAGTAGTCCCAGGGCATCTCAGTAGTCCCATGGCAATGTCAGTGAGTCCTAAACAAACAATAATTCAAGATCTCTAAGGACAGGCTTTAAGTTAGGCACAGGCTTGTGCATTATGTTTAGTGAAGAAAAAAGATCTCTTAGATACCATTGCCATTTTCAGAGTAAATCTTTCTTCTTCAAATCTCCCTGATCTTTTTCTAATCCAGAATGGTTGGCTGACGCAATTCCATGACCTCCCTTCTTCCCCTTCCCAAAGTGTTTCAGATAAAAACACATTTTCCATTTTGATTTTTCTCACAGAAGAAAAAAGAGTGGAGAAACACAAGGGTAGTTGCACAGGTGTTCTTACTTCATATATAAAAGAATAATTTGGTTTCAAATGTTTCCAGCATTAAGAACCAGTAATTTAGCAAGAACTGAAAAAATTTCAGTACTTTGGAAAACAACTATTTGTTTTTAGAATGTGTGGGTAATGTGGAGATGTCACAACTAGTGTGATTTCCAGTACAACTTGATCAAATTGCAGTGACATCAGTACTGGTACAGAGTGTTAGACTGTCATCCCTATAATATAAAGCCCACAGAGTAGATACAACTTGAGTTATAAAGGAGAGATTGCTATTGATTCTTGCAAATGTGTTACACTGGGAGAGGCATTTTCCAGAAAGCAGACTGAGTTTCCTTCAGTATTTCAGCTGAAGATGTCAAAGATGTCAGAAAACCATCAGTGTGCTCTTTAAAGAGGGCTCCTTGTATACAGCCAAATAAACTCCTTGTATACAGCCACATGAAATCCCTCCAAATGAAAACAGTCAGCCAAAATCTCACGAAGTACATAATTCTCCATCACTATGGAAGTGGACTGGCATCCACCTTCTTTCTTCTGCAAATTCCAGTCATCCTTTCTTGTGCTATAA
>NW_005054301.1:4000342-4012419 GCF_000277835.1 Geospiza fortis
GAACACATACTCTGTGGGCAAATAATGAATTGAAAGGATAATAATTATCTCCATGTGGAAACCTAAGGCTCATATATACTTCAGGTTGCCAGACTGAAAATTACATCTATTAGGCAAAACAAATTACTTGTGTACTGTACTAGAGGTAACCCATAAAGGAATTTACTTCTTCTACCTTTGTACCAACCTGTGATAATTTAGATGATAATAAGTGATGATTTGCCACATTAAATGATTGCAATAACTCCATAAATTTTTATCCTATCAATTGGCCCCTCTCAATTAAAGAAAGAACAGAATTAATCATTGAAAGTCAAGGTTTCCTAGGAGATCTTCTCTTGCTATCATTGAACTGGTAAGAGGGGTCACGAGGTCACCATCTGAAATCTACCCAGACCTGTTACCACTGTTGCACCAACTGATAACAGTCTGTATGGTCTCATTCCAGCCTGCACACTGCAAACATATCTCACTAATACTATAACCTTGGTTTATTTCCATATGCTGGGTAATTGCCATGTACTAAGTGATAAATTAAAAAGATTAACCAAAGTACTAACTACAATAAAGCAGCTAATTTAAGAATTTCAGCTTTATATTATCTTCTCTTTATTGAAATGGAACTTAAAAATCCTCCCTCTGCTTCAGCTAATGATAAAATGCTGGATAAAGATAGGTTTCTGTATTCTCTATTGGTTGACAAATAACAGTTTATCCTCTAATTATGCAGCTCAAATAACATTTTCCTTGACTGCAATTCCACACTTGCATATGGATCTTAGCCTGCCTAAGTGGAAGACTGCCCCCACAGCAGTTGTTTTCAGTCTCCTGCAGGTTAGAGGACAGAGAAGCTGTCAGCATGTCAACAAAGGCATTTCCAGAAAAAATTCCTGGTGTGACGTGGAAATAGCAAAGATGAAGAACACAACACCAAGGCCCCACCAATACTCTGGAGTTTATAGAGCTTTTGCCATTATCTGTAAGCCTTTCAATGCACACTGAAAAGCTGTAGTTAAACAATAATAAAAACTCCTTCAGTTAACCAACAACTATTTAATCTTTGGGGAGGATGTCTGCCCCCTCTGCATCACTCCCTAAATAAACATTATGTGCTGATGGTCAGGAAGACAGAAAGAGATTCAGGCTACTTTGGTCCTGGGTATGAAACCGAAATCCTACACTACCAGTCACCTGTCTGGGCTCTTTTACAACCCAGAGTGTCTCTGACTGTAAGCTGTGAAGTCCCCCATTACTATTCTGAACATTGGAAAGACAGAAAGTGTGTGAAACCACAGATATATGCTCAAAAATGGGGTTTTAGAATGAGGCTGTGCAGTGCAGATCTCTTTGAAATCCAAAACACAGATTTACAAAGGGCCATTTTGATAGACATTGCTCCTGGCTACCATTCATAAAATGATAAAATCATGGAATCATTAAGGTTGGAAAAGACCTTAAACAAGTTAGACATGACTGCCCCAGTACTGAGCCCTGGGGAACCCCCCAAGGGACTGGACGTGGCACCATTTATCACTCTCTGGACCTGGCTGTCCTGACAGTTTTTAACCCAGTGAAAAGTGCTTCTGTCCAAGCCATGGCTGCCAGCTTCCCCAGAGAATGCTGTGGGAGACAGTGTCAAAGGCTTTACTGAAGTCTAGGTAGACTACATCCATGGCCTTTCCTTCATCTACTAGTCAGGTCACCTGGTCACAATTTGTCTGACTAAAGATTAAGAGAAATCCTCTCCTTGTGGGTTGGTACATCCTGGGAGTACTGGGAAAGGTTATATGTTCATTGCAAGTAACCTTTAGCACCACACCGTAGTTTTCCTCTTTGTATTACAAAAGCAACACAGGACTTTTTGCCTGAATTGTATTTATTCTGCCAAACTCAGAGCATGCCTATACAAAGGACATAACTATGTCTTACCCCTCTCTGTTCTCAAAGCCATCTTCAAATGAATCAGCTCAAATCTGCAGCTACATTTCTGCGGTGCTATGCCCAGGCTAACATGTCCTGCCACTCAACAGGTCCCATTATCTGGGTCACAGTGCCAGGCTATCACAACTCTGCAAATTTTGGACTTGATCTTACTCATGTCTGAATAACTTCATAGTCAGGCAGTGTCCTCATATCCATTTCCATCTGTTCACTCTATCTACTTCAGCTCTGTTTGAAAAAATATTCTCAAGCTTTATCTTAACAGTTTTCTGACTCTCTTCACCTGCCTGCCTCTCTTTGGAAACTGCCCAAAAACCTCACCACTGTAACAGTTAAGAATTTTTCTGTCATCTCCAAATTCCATTTATCCATCACAAATTTATACTGTTACCTTTTTTGGTAAAATTTGCCTTTCTGAACTTCAAAAACATTGCTCTCCTTTGTGCTTAACTGGCTGATGCAGTTACAGGGAATAATCACCTCCACTCTCAGCATTTGCTCTGCAAGGCTGAATAAATCAAACTGGTTTACAATCATTTTCTGGGAAGAACTTTTCATTCCTCTACAACCTAAAAACTCTTTATCTGTTCCAGAAGAAATTTATCTTTCTTGAACAGAAGTGACTAAAACCAGACACACTTTCTAAAAGAATCCTCACCAGTTTGGCACAGAACAGCACTAATGCTTCCTTATTTCTGCTGGATGTATGACAGGTCTGCTCATATATCCTGGGATATAACCTGACATTTCCATCACCTTTTCATGTTTTTTCAAAGTCCTTTGTTTCACAAAACTGCACTTTAAATCTCAGAGGAGTATATTCATGCACAACATTTCTGATCCCTTTTAATTCTAAGCAAAGGCAATCTTCATCAGAAAAAGTTCCGATCTATGTCTAGGCACAAATACCTTGGAATCTGACTATGTTCAAAGTTAGTTTTAATTGGATCTATCTTTTCTTTGTAGTAAGCTATAAAAATTGCTCCTACTAGAGTTCAGACATTCTCAGTTTGGGACTAATTTATATTGATTCAAAAATGCAAAGCAATTGAATAGTACAACTACACCAGATGTTTTCCAAACCAGTTTCTTAACCCAGTTCTTTTTCAGAAATAGTTAAGAGAAGCAGAATGTTCTCCCTGGACTGTTTTGCCCACTCCATTCATCCCTCTGATGTTCTGAGTAAACCCAATACAAGAGCATTTTCTTCCCTGAATCCCTTTTATGCTTTTGCAATCCTGCTATACAATGCAAAAGATCCTGTAAAAGCAGAGTGGTTTGTCAGCCAGATCTGACACTGGCCTTGGCCTCTCTTCTCTCGAGTGGCTCTTGAAATTCAACAAGAAGATGACTCAAGGGCTGCTGGAAGGAGGGAGGGTACAGTGATGCCATTCACATCACACTCCATACAATTTCTGAAGATCTCACAGCAACATGCCACACTTAATAATCTCTTCACTACCAGCTTTAACCACCTCCTCTCTGGATCATGACTAAGTTCAATTTTTACTAAAGAGACCCTGTCAGATATTTTGTAAACTTGCATGGGTTTTTTTCCCCTCTGGATATCTTAGGTTATTTCTTCTACTGTGGATATAGTTTTATTTTGAGCCAGGTTTTCAGTCAAGATAAGTCTGTGAAGCTCTGCAGAATTCAGTTCACACCACTTGATGAGCTTTCCTTTAGCAGACAGATGTGGGTTTTTTATCCCAATTGTTTCTTTAAGACAGGAAACAAACTCTTCATACTGTCTATCTTTGTATTTCAGGTCAAATCCAGGACACCAGCAGCAAACTATGTAAGTGAATTTAAGTACTGATTTGGCTTCAGTTAGAAAAACAAAACAAAAAATGTATGTACTAAAAATGTACAGGGCCTGGTTACAAATAAGCTAAAATCTCAGTTAAAAAAAAAAAAAAGGCCAAGATTTAAAAATCAGTTTGCAAATTTCGTAGCATTTAAACCTTTTTTTCCCCCAAACAGAACAAGGAAAGTGATAGGGAATGAAAGGCCTCCTTTGTGAGATCAAGATGGGCAGAGTGATGTATATGTGGACATGGAGTAACCTGTTGAACAGTAACTTAGGAAGCTGACTGCTATTTTCAGTTCCACCAATGACATGCTTCTTAACTCTCAATAAATTCCTCTATTTCTTGTGCCTCAATTTACCTACATACAAGGCAACAATAATGATTCAGACATCACATAGCAGAAAAAAAAGCAGAAAACACAACCTAAATGTTAGGTATTGATGTCAATTTTTTTTCGTGTAAACACAGGGCAGTCCTTAACAAAAGTCCCTGTAACAAAATTGCGCAGAACTGTTAGAGATCATTTTTCACAGAATCCCCTTTAATTTAGGTCCTCCTCAAGTCTCCTTTTAGCTCTGCCCTATTTTGCAGAATTATTTTCTACATTGATTTGTCTTTACTTAGGTAGGTTGGTTTTTTTGGTGTTTTTTTTGGGTTTTCTTTTTTTGAATGAGAGATTTTCCAAGCGTTCTGTACATAAATGGCCTTTGAAGCAATCCAATATAATTTCAGCAATATTAATTCAATCCACTTGCCATTCTTGAAACAATTTTTGACTTTGCAGAAACCAGCGTTTGCGTCTAATGTAGCAAGTATTGTAAATTGCCCTTAAGTGCTTAAAAATTAGCTTCAGGCTGTATCTGGCATCCATTTGTCACATAAATGCCGTGAATATAAGGCTTTTATCAACAACATCTAACACATCTGAAAGCCACAGAGTAACTGTCAAATGGCAACAAATTTTGTTTGAATCTAACCTAAGTAAGATTTGAAATACAAGAGAGTGTTGCAGCCAGCTAACATCCTAGGAAGCAAGATATTGCTTCAGAAGTGTGGCAAGGCATATCTTCCAATATGGGGGGTGTATGTGCATTTATATACCACACCAGGATGAGGAGTCTCTATTTCTTATCAAATTAGTTTACAGCACATTGCAGTCCCACCACATTAAAGCTACACCAGAGCTCTGTGATGCAACGAAGCTGAACACACACGTACTGGTATTTTGTATGTGTGTGTGTGTGCAAGCCTGAAGTCTGAACCCCTAAGTGATTAAACAGGGAAAACTTCTGAAGTGAGAAGAACAAAGTCAGATTAATTCTACTGCTTTCTACCTCTAAACGCAGGTGCCATTATATTAGTTTTCCAAATGTAAAGGTACAGTACCTAATTTTAAGCACTTACAACTAAAGTAAATGATTAATTAAAAATCTGATTTTCATCACTCAAGAATTGTAGCTTCCACTGAAGACAGTTGTGGTCAAAAGCATTCAGGCTTAGATCAGGTATAACAATAACAATAATAATGGTATTGAAGTACATAAGTCTTATTGGGTGTCCTAGTTTTTCATTTTCCTCAGTTTGCAGATAAATACCTAAATAGGTGCTAACAGTGCTGCATGTGTGAGATGAATGGAGAGGCATGTTCTGTTCCTCACCTTCAAACTTCATTCTCTTTCTATCCTGCCACAGCTTCAATAGTCCCTACAACAGTTGAAAAGTACTTGTGAAAGCCTCCTAGTTCTTTTTTAAGGGTCTACCAAGATCTCTATATATGGTTCTCACTGCTACTACACTTTAGGACTCACCAACTTTCTTGAAAGAAAGCTAGGAGTGAATTTGATCTCCACCTTTCTGAAGCAAAATAATTTTGAGATACGAGGTATTAAAATGTTCAGCTCTTAGAGGATTACTTTTTGTAAAAAAGCACTGAAAATCCTTTGAAAGAAGAAGATCTTTTCCTTCACCTTAAATTTTACATGGCAAGATCTTGGTTTGTGGGAAGGCAGAGAAGGAGGTAAGGCTGTCTGGTTCGTTTAATGAATTTCAGATAATCACATCAGAAGCCTGCACAGAAGCAGAATTAACCAGGAATGGTTCTTTAGAAAAACCCCTTGAAACTAAGCAATTATTTGAAAAATTGGCCCAAACTCTCTTGCATTTATGCCAGTTTAAATGTGATGCAAATTCACTAGCTTCTGTAGCACTGCTTTCAGATCACAGCCATAGCAAGAAAAGAACCAAACCCAATCTTCTTATTCCCAGCTCATAAGCAACATGAATTCAGCCTGAGGTTTATGAAATCACTTCCGTGCCACATATCCTTCCATTCTTCCTCTGCCTCATTTGCTGAACAAATGAAAAAAATCACTTTCCGTGAAAAAGCAGCAGTAATGGAATTAGAGCTGTGAAGGTAACCTTAGCCCATTCCAACTCCAGTCCACAGCAAACTGCTAACTGCTGTCCCAGAGAGCTGCACTCTGGAGTGGCCCAGCAGCAATCTCATTGACTTCAGCTTCCTGCAGGATCAGGACACCATTCCCTCTCACCTGGACCTTCCCTGCATAGTCTGGGGCTGCTTTTCTGCCCTTTCACTTGGATATTAAGCCAATGATGTTTTATCATCTAATAATTACATAAGGTCACATTATTTTTAGATATATTATTAATCTATTGGGGGGATCTTAAAAAAAGGGGAAGATAAAAAGGCTAAAAAGGAAATATAATTCTCCCTCAATGGTCCCATGTTATTTTCACAGCTATACACTGTATGGTATAATGTTGCCCCTCACAGGCTACAAGGATGAAGCTTGAAGAAGAGTAATGAGAATAAGGAACCAAGAGGCATGGCTCAGTCAGGATTTCTGGTTTCTGTTGCCAGTTCCAAAAGAATGCACTGACCAGTCCAACACATGTTACTTCTGTGCTGCTGGTAAAAGGGACAACAAGATTTCCCTCCTTTCTCAGGCCATGTCATGAGGATCAGGTAGCCACAGAGCTGCAGCCAAGAGACTGCACTGCTTTTCCTTCATCCTCTCTCCCTTCAGCTTCCATGTGCACTGAAGCACAAAGATGCCTAGCTCTAAACACTATTCTTTCATTAAAACAGAGGGGATGCAGGTAAGGATCCCCTATACATCCTGCTTACACAGGGCTTAGCACAGTTGAATGGCTCTGAGAACCATTCCTCATCTCTGTAAGGTTGCAGTCAGAAGGTTGAGCTAGGCACAGCAGAGAGAATGCAAACACATATTACAGTCAAAGAGAGGGTCAGGCTCAAGTCAAATCCAGCTCTGGATTTCAAACTCACATTAGAGTCTGGAGAGACTGCTTTTCAGAACTGAGAACCTGCTTTTAGGGGGGATGTATAACAGTAATGGTATCAGAAGCAACGAGCTGAAGTGACTGTTTGCTATTTTCTCAGGACCTAGAGAGATAAGAACAAAACAGAAACGAAAGATAGGGAGGAAGAGAGGACAATGTAGGCAGTAAACACTTATCTACTTCAAAATAACCAAAAAAGCATGATAGTAGGGAAAATCCTACAAGAAGATGCTACACTGTCAGCAAGAAAGGGCTGCTGCAGAGGGAGATCAGCAAACAGACATTCTTAAGGCTCAGGGATTTTGAATTTTAGAGAGATTAAGGAGACACATGATACTGGTGCAGGAGTAGAGCATTATGTCCAGTTCACTCTAAACATGTGTGAGTCTTAATACTGCTTTGTCTTGATACTATTTATGACATAAGCTCTGTAAGAAAGACATCTGATATGCAGAGCACACATATGGTCCCTTACTAAACACAAAATAGGACAGGCATTCCCCTCTAAGAGCAGCCTGCTTTACAGATCCAGTACAGCACAATAACACACTGTCACTCCCATGCCATTCGTTCCTGCAGTCATTATCAAACAGTAACGCACATTGCAAATGAGAACAGGCTAAAGGGCTAAATGTTTCTCACTGCTTTCAGGAAATTATTAGTGTATTTTGTACCCAGCTTCCCTACTTGAACTGTCTCTATCTTTGGGAGCCCAACAAAAAAACAAATGATACCCTAAGGATGTTTAACTTCCTCTACATACTGCCTTTTTTTGCTAAGCCAGCCAAATGTGAGGTTGGCCTGCTTTCAGTATGTGACAGACCAAATTCAGATATAACTGGCCAAGTTCAAGCAAGGTATATGCCATGCTCTCCAAAGAAGATGATTAAAACTTAAGGAAATGTAAGTCGAGTCATCTTAAATCAAGGAAATGGGGCAATGCTGTAAACGTAAAAGGGGAAAAATTATTTTGAGCATGTCTTGGAAAAAGTCTGGGACACATTCATAATGGCACGATATTCCTCAAGGGTGTTTTCTTAAGGGATATGCAGACTGGCGCTAGCCACAAAGCAGCAGGCTGAGAAGGAGTGTGGGAGGGAGCAAGAGAAATTTGGGACAAGAGAGGGTGGTCTAAAGCAGTCATGTGCTAGGAGGCTGAAAATAAATCAGCTCACAAAACTCACATAGGCTGTTATGCAACAGTGCGTGAGATGCCCAAGTATCCTCAGATCTGGTCATCAGTATCAGCAGTAAAGGCATAAAAAAACCTTTTGGCATCCAATGTGTCAACTGTTGTACAACTGCTTTCTGCTTGTTATCTTAGGAGGAGAATGTACATATGATAATGTTTTATTTATTTATATATGTATTTATTTTAAATTGTGTAAAGGCAACCTATTTGTAAAGAAACAAAGTGCAATTTCAGTACCCTTAAGTGTAATTAATTAATTTCCTTGAGCTGATATAAATGTGGCCAAGACACTCCTGGCACTTTTCACTCCACTGTTCTCCCCACAAAATATCTCATCAGTAGCACTGAAAATCTCTTTGGCCACAAAAAGGCTTCACCAGAAAAGTCCATCCATATCCTTAGTCTGTTTCTTTCCCTGACATATCTTCATTTTGTATAGTATGTCAGGTTCCTGTCTCTTCAGCTGTTGTTCATATTTCAGAAAGCTGCTGGGACTGAGACAGAAACACAGGATATTACTTCACCCAAGTTTAGACCCAAAACTGGCAAAAAGGGTACAAGAAGAGGCCAAATAGCATTTTACTAGTGGGCTGCAGGCCTTTTGTTGGTCCAGGGCAGGAGCAAACAAAAGTGAATCACATCTGCTGGTGGTTCAGGACCCTTCTGACATGAATTACATGGATTTGGATCTGATTTTTTAGAGACAGTATCAACTCAGGAAAACCAACACATACTGTTATCCTAGAAGCACCTTAAAAGCAAGGAGTCTTTGGGGAATACCTCAACAGCAAATACAAGGAATCACTGCATAACAGAGATCCCCTTCCTGGCCATATACATGAGCTCTCCACTGTATACATATGGTGAAAATAACAAGAGAAGCTGGCAGACAGGCTGTCACTTTATCACTGTAGCCATGGTCAATCAATTGAATTCAACAATTCAGCACTTTCCCCAAGTATACCGACACACTATATATCCAAACTAATATAGCCATATTAAAAATCCTCTAAAGGCTCTAGCTAAAGGGCTAGTTTCCCTTGAACTGGAATCAAAGATGTGATGAGAAAATGTACAGTTTTTTTATTACCAATTATGAGGGTATTCATGCAGCACTGCTTAAATATTATCTTCTAAAACTGATAAAAGGGCAATGTAAGGGGGAGTTCTTCAGAGAGCAGGAGACCAGACAATTAAAGCTCTTAATTACAAGGCAATACCCAAGAACTTAAAGATCATACCCAGACTAAACTCTGTCCTTTCTATCAATATTCATCCCACTAATATACATCTCTTTAAAAAAGTCTACACATCATAATTTTCTATCATATTTTTAAAGAATTTTAATAACATTTCATGCACCAGTTAGTTCAAAGATACTATGATACATTAAAAGTTCAAAGCTGCAGCTTCTCCCTTTCCTTTTATATCTCATTTTAAGAAGGAACAGTTGCATGCAATTTAGTATTCCTCTTCAGCAAGAGCTTGTACTTGTTGCTCTTACCCTGACTGATGTAGAAGCTCCTTTAACACAGAGAAGAAACAACAGTATATACTGTACTAATGGTAGTGAAACAGACCAATCACGTTTGAAAGAATATGGGAAATTCCAGACCAAGAGTCCTTTGTGCACAGAGGAGCACAGGTCAATAACCTGCAGCTGCTCCCAGTTAGCCACCATGACATATTTAGACAGCACCACGGTGGGTACACTACTGTTGTGAGGGAAAACATGAGCAGGTGGTGCACTACTACCTCTAATTCATCATCTTAACCAGTGACATATAAAAAGCAGTGAAACACAAAGTGCTATTAGACCTGAAAAGTTGCCATAATTGCAATAGAATTGCTAACTAACCATTCAGCCCCATGTTCTGAGTAATTAGGGCAATGGTTTATGACCAGCGCTTGGTGGCATTAGCAAAATGGAACAGGAGATTGAGCGTGACGGGTGGGTTGGTAAAGAGGGGGAGGAGGAGAAGATGTAATTTACAGCTCTAGGGAATCACCTGTTAAAAAAACATGTGTCCTTTACTGAAAAGGAAGAAGTTCCCATACTCTATGGATAAGGAACAGGGATTCAAGAAAATGGCAAGGTGACAGTCTTTTACAAGAAAGTTTTTGACTTTTCTCCCCACATACGGATTATGATATTTGCTCTGACAAGTCAGCAGGAAAAAGGGAAGTTGAGCAATCAGGCTTTTGCAAGATCAATTCTGTATGCTTAAATGATTTCAGAAAGATGTTACCTTACTTCCTCTTAGAATGAAAAGGTTGATATAAGTCACCTACACTGCAGCTCTAGACACAGTAGGAGGGGACTAGGGGAGTTCACATAACACAAAGAAAAATACCACAGAGGGAGGAGAAGCTCTTGCTTCTTGCCCTCCAGTGTAAGGCTTCAACAGTGAAAATTCTGCAGAAGATGCAAAAGATAGGTATGTGTCACTTATTTTTTCATGGCCATTAAAAATCTACCCTGAACTCTAGCACAACTCACGCAAACTTTCTTGTTTTAATTCTTACCTGAAGTCCAATAGCAGGGTGCAAAATACAGAATTCCATTTTTTCAAATTCTTTCAGTGGGGGTAGCAGACGAGATTTTTGAGGGAAAGTTTCCAGCAGTGATGGCTTTCCCACACTGCAGAAAACTGAAGTGTGCAGACTATTACACGTCTACATTTGTCTAGTTTAAAGTTCCAGCCACACAATCATGTCATGATTTCACTTTTAAAAAACTAAAAGCTCTCTTAATAAATTGCTGTTTACCACTGTATGTAGCTGTAGATTTTTATTGTCACCCCTCCATTCTACAGAATCATTGAATTATTTAGGTTGCAAAGACCTTTAAGTCCATCGAGTCCGAATGTAACTTAACACTGCCAAGTCTACCACTAAACCACATCTACACATTTTTCAATATATTCAGGGATGATGACTCTACCATTTCCCTGTGCAATGCTTGACCCTTTCTATGAAGAAACTTTTCCCAATATTCAATCTAAACCTCCCCCCCATCACAACTCAAGGCCATTTCCTCTTGTCCTAACACTTGTTTATTTGGGAGACTGACACCCACCTCACTACAACCCCTTCTTTCAAGAAGTTTTAGGGAAAAACAAGGTCTCCCCTGCCTCTTCCTTTTCAGGTAAATACTACTTATCTCTCACTGACAAATTTTTCAATTCTTGTACCAATTATTATATTTAAGAACTATCTCTCCTCTAAGGTAATAGCAGCTGTATAAATAGAAATGTATCTCATTCACAATCACACCAAGACTAAATACATTTGTTCCTACTCAATACTGTCCTTTAACATAACCAGAATAATTTAGTCCTTTGGCCACCATATTACCCTGGGAACTCACTTTCATCTGAGTAAAAGCCATGATCCTGAAATCTTTAGCAAAAATCAGTACTTCCTAAGGTCCTTTATAAGGATGGCTTACATTGTTTTAAAACTGATAAATTTCAAAACAGACACTTTAAAATGCATCTTGTTCAGCTGCCCTCAATTTGCAGTACAATTCAGTCTATCGGTGACATTTCATCTCTGAATGTTTGAACTACCCTCTGTTTGAGCCATTCAGTGCCAGGTGCTTTGTGAAGAGGATTCACAAGACACCATTTTCCTATGCATATGTTTTTTCTCTCCAAACAGCTGTTTAAGGCACAACTGTACATTCTTATTCATTCAGAGAATCTTGCAACACAGGTGGCAGTGGCATTGTGAAGAACAGAAAATAAGCCAACTCTGCCAGATCAGGCAGAAAGAAAGGGTCATGTTGGGAGACTAGCTCAGCAGAA
>NW_005054301.1:4012466-4016645 GCF_000277835.1 Geospiza fortis
TGGGTGCCTCTCTATATCTGAAACAAAAAGCTCTGAGACTGACATTGCTGATCAGGGACTGAATTAAAGGTATGTGGCAAGGGGATGTTAATGGTGAGAAATACACACGACAACCACGCTGGGAGGAACAAACAACAGGACTGCATAACTTGCATTTCCATGATAGGAATTTGTTTTTTCATGGAGAAAAATTTAAATTGACTGTCCCTTAAACCTTTGTTTTTTTGGTAACAAAGTCAGCAGGTTCTGATAAGGGAAAGCAGAGGCTCAGAGGCTTTTTTCTGCTTAAGAAAATATCCTTTTCTAATGGGACATAGAAGATTCTATAGCCTCATCCCACCTGCCATACAGCAGTGCATGCCACATAACAGCATGCCTGGGGACACTGGCAAAGGGAATAACATTTCCTCAGAACCCTTGATGGTGGATAAAGAAAAGGGCACTTGGTCTTCCCCTGTTCTCTTTGAGCTGTCACAGAGATGTGCTGCACCCATAAAACAAGGCAGGGGCTGCTGAGAAATTCAGAGCTCCAAGGGAGCTTGTTTAGCTTTTTTCCAACCTCCAGGAGTCAGAGGCCTATAGTAAGTACTGTGGTAAGCATAACAGCAAGACCAGAGAGGGGAAAAAAGTGTGTTTCTGGATTTATAGCCATTTGTTCTGAGCCAACTGACAGAATCCTAAGTGGGAGGGTGAGGAGCACAGGGTGCAAAATTAGCCTGCATTTAAATAAGAGACATGTGGGTTTGGAACCCCTCCCTCCTCTGTTTAAACAGCCCAGTGCTGCCGTGAACAAAGCCTAAGAAGATTATGTTCTGTGAGGATAATCTCAGCTCTCTAGTGCTGTCTTGGCTTCAGAAATGCAGCATTCCAGTTTTCTCTCAGGGTCATTTCTACCATTTCCCTTCAGCTCCTATATGCTTCTCCAGCTACTCTCTGATTTCTGGAGTGAACTTTTTAAAAGTTATAATTATCAAGGCTCCTTGGATTTTCCACCATTAAGGCTTGAGAGAAGGTAACAGGATTAGGTGTCAAGGAGCTTTCTCAGCAATCCAGGTACCCCTTTGGAAAGCAGAGGAGCAGCATTCTCCATGTGCATGAGGACCCAGCAGCCCAGAGAGCCTCACTGTCCACCCAAACACATTATCTCACCTGGGCATTAAATAATACAAAAAATATTCCAGCAGCTCAAATATTGAGTAAGTGGTAATGATGCTGTCACTTTGGCAGAATGCGCAAATATTGATGCAGATGGATAGCATTTGTGAAGGAAATGAGCAAGATGAGAGAGGACCCCTTTGATCTGCCCTGTGCAGTTCCCATTGCCTCTGAGGGCACACAGCTCTCTGCCAGTCAGGGATAGCTGTTCCCATCCTGGCACACCCTTTCCCACTCACGTGCAGACTCTTTCCAGCTGCAAGAGTGCAGAATGGCTTGCCTGGCAGGCACTGTGCACCACTTGAAACATGCTGAAGCCTGAAGAGTGGCATCTCTTTATGCTAGGTTTGAATTCACTCCATACCTGCCAGAAGACTGAAGAACATGCTGTGTAGGGTTTTCCCCTGCTTTAAAAAGGTAAAACAGGTAAATGAATGTCAGAGATATTTTACACATCTGAATATGCTGTGCATAATATTCCTTGGTTGCAAATACTGTTCCTCATTTTGGGGTACATGTTGCCTCATTTAAATCTACTGGTTGTATATGGAACAGAAGCATAACTACCAAGAGAATTAATAAATACGCAGGAAGAATAACTGGGGAAAAAAAGCAACACAAGGACCAGGAGTCAAAACACTGTTAAGAGTTGCAGCGTCTTCCTAAGGTAGGGTCTGGGGTACCTGGAAGCTCATTGCACAGGACAGGCACAAATCTCTGGACTTCTCTGTGCCAAGACCACAGGATCAACCTTGTCCAACACCTGGATGCCACAAACCCAGCCTGAGAATGCACCTTCTTCCTCTGGTCCAATGAAGGTTAGTCTGCATTGCACTTGGTCTTACCATACTACCTTAGTCTTTCATTTGGGCTGTGGACACAGAACTCTGGCACTGACATGAAAGCAACAGAGCAAATAACCAATATCACATAAATAACCAAAGTAATTGTAATTGTTCTTTGTGGTACCAAGTCCTGCAGTGTTGACACCAAACAAATTCCTTTGACTTCTATGGATGCTTGGACTGATTATGGATTATCTGAATCAGCCTGTATACCACAGGCTACAAAGGAAGTAGAGCATCAGAGGAAGAAAACAAACACGAGTTGCTCTCAAGTTCACCCTCAGGCTTAAGAAAGATTGAAACCAGCCGTACATTGTCTCATTCCATCATAGTCCCACTGATCTGGAGATGCTGCATCAATATTTGCCAGAGTCTTTCATATCAGAGCTCTGGATGGGAAATCCCAATTCCCAGTAAACCCAAATAAATGCCCAGATTAATTTAAAAAACAAATGCTGAAATAAACCCACTTACTCTAATGTAATTTCTTTTCCAGTGGCATGTTACAAAGCCCAGCAGGAGCACACCTGCTGCATGAAAACCTCAAGGGCATTTTATGAGATTTCCCTCAAACCCAGTAAAAATGGCCAAGAAATTATCTTGGTGTTACAAAGCATCATGCCTTAAAAACACATTAGAAAGCTCTAAAGGATGAAATACAGTCTCTGTAGTCAAGAACTTTCAATCCAAGGAAATTCCATCAGGGTATGCACACAGTGCAACTGATTGCAGCCCTCCTGAGGTGCCAGGTAGTAACTACACATGGTATAAAGTAGTGGATTAAATATCACATGGGATTAAAAAAAATAAAGGATCAAATATCAACATGCTTCTGAAATGCTGTAAGGACATTCAGTGTCCTTCCAGATCACGTAGTTGCTCTGGGTGTAAAGACACAGACACAGTAAGCCCTTCAAGATCCATCTCCTGCTGGAAATCCAACACACAGGCAAGGAGCCAGCAAAACCACTTCTGTCTATAAACGTCCTGAGGCTTCCTGGTGTACATGCTCCTAGTGGCTGGATGCCTCTGCCACCAATCAGCTCCCCAGTGCAAGCCTTTCATTTTCCTCCTGCAGCAATTCAGCTCAAAAGCCTCAAGTCAGGCATTAGAAAAAGGGAACAACAAGGTGAAGTCTGACATCATTTGGTGCTATTTGACATGAGCACGTGCATAGGTGTATGTAATTCTCCCTGCTAAGAAGCCTGATCCCCCAGGCCCCAGAGCCATAGCAGCAAAGGAAGAAAAACACCCCAGCTAAGCAAGGAGAGAAGTACTAAAATGACAGCCACTTTGCATTTTTAATGAGGATTGTCTCCTAAATGTCTCTGTACCTCCACAAAGCCCTTAGCACTGCCTCAAAACCCATCTTGTTTCTCTCAACTGATTAGGAATTTTTATTCTTTCTTGTTTCCCCTTCTCCCTGCCTTTTCCTGTGTCCTTGGTGTTAGTGTGCCCTGACAGCAGCAGCTCTGTGGTGCTCTCCTGTCTTTCCCAAACACAGCACCTCATTGTGCTGTCAGTCACCCACTGCTGCCACTTCTCCTGCACCACTCACACTGGGCAGTCAGGAAAGTCTCCCTCCCTGCCCCAGCCCAAGAGGAAGGAGCATGCACAAGGCCCTAGGGAGCTTCCACACTGCCCAGTCCATGTCTGTACCCTAAGTCTGTCCCAAATCCAAAGTAGGGCAAGAACTCCACATATATCAACCCTCCCACGTAACACCCTAGTTTTCATGAATGGGAAACCTGGAAAAACGAGAGGGTGTGGAGGTGCCACATGATCTTGTCCTGGTAAAAGATTCAGATCACTGGGAGCCCTATAATTCATGGTGCAATACAGTATACATGCAAAGTAAATTTAGCTACAGCCTGACATTCTTGCTTTCCTGCTTGTAAACAGAGATAATTGTGCTTTCCTAATTAGTGCATGAGTGTTGAGAATAAACAGCAAAATTCTTGAGGCACATCTTAGCATAAGAACAAAACTCACGGAGGCTAAAACCATCTACAGAGGCCACAGGAAAGCTTTACTTCACTTACAGAAGATGTGTTCAGAGAAGGCTGACTGCTTCCCAAATGGAACAAAACCATCTTAAAGCCATAAAACCTCCAGAGTACATCCAACAGTACCAGACAAACATTCCCCTTCCTCTCACAAGCTCTTCTGACCTCTCTCT
>NW_005054301.1:4016782-4041504 GCF_000277835.1 Geospiza fortis
CTCTACTAGTCATCCTAATACATCTTAACAGCTGTATACTTTAAATATACTTGTACACGTTACTAATGCCAGTTCTACAAGGCTATAATTTCACCATGTTTCCTCAAGGCATGAACAGCTCAGGCTCTTTCTTTCCTCCCAAAATCCAAGGTTTAGATGGCTCTCTATGGCTCTACAGAGTGAAAGCTCTGGGTATACATCAAATAATTCAGAAGTAGAATAAGCATCAGGAGCTAAAACTGACTAACCTTTTAGTCCCTGAGCTCAGCCCTTTTGTTTTCCAAGCATTTGACAGACCAGTAACTCAGTCTTCACCCCAATCACATTGAAATTTGAAGGCTCCTAAGACAAATTTTTCATTCAAATAAAAATATCCCAAGAGTCACAAAAAAGAAGTGTGTGCTTGTTCTTCAAGTGAGACAACATGTCAATTGTATTTCCATTTTCTTTGTAAGGGATTGCTAATGTTGTAGCAAATGATGGCTTCTAACCTAGGCAGCACTGCAGTCTCACAGCAAAGTTTTAGTGAGCAAGTGGAATCCTTTTGGCAGGTTTATTCACTCATAAGGAATTCCTTTCATTATTTAGTACAAATAAAGATATACCTTCATGAAAGGCTTCTGCTGCTCACGATGCTCACTTTGATAGCTGAACAAACAGCTAGAGACTTTTGCCTGTTCCACACTAGTGTGCAAGACAGGTTCTCTTCTGAGACTGCTTAATTTTCAGAAGAATATTGGGTTTTCATATAGAATTAGATGGATTTTGTATCAGATTTTGCTTTCTACCTTTAATCTCCTCTAAGGGAGTAAAAAGAGCTTGCAGCACACTTTGCTCATCCAGCAAAGCAAGGCACCACAGGGAGAGACTCCTGCCTGACCTCTACAGGCGTCAGATAATGACTTGAGCTATGTGATTTGAATATCCCTCTGTTCGAGCCTGAATATGCCTCTGATGCACATTCCCCTGTAAGGGCAGGGAGTGAACTAGGACTGTAAACAGCATTTTAGACCCTCTCAACTTTAGTTCTACATTAGACTAGGAAGGACCTTGTAGGGACCCTATATATGCCTTCTCTCTGCCCATGCCTGTTCTCCTCCTACAACAGCACTAGCCTGCCATCATTTTCAAAGCCCCCAAAAGGTTTGAGAGAGAGGTGGGAGTTATTGCATTCCTCCTCCTGCTTTAAGATGGCTGCACACAATCCAGTGTCTTATAATAGTAACTTGTTACTATTTTGAGTGAATGTGTGAGCTGGGTTCTGCTGCCCTGTGGCAATAGATGGTATAATGCTGTAGGTCTTGTTCACAGCACAAAATGATAGTTCTTTTAACATCTCTGCCTTGTGTTACTGGCTGGCCCTTTAGTCTCACATTATTGAAGACTGAGAACTCAATGCTGATCATTTGCTTCCTGATTCTTCACAGTCCTTTCACTAACAGTGAAGTAGCCTTCACTACCTCAAAGGTAGACAGTCCTTTTCAGCATCTCCTGAACTTATCACCTTCAACACTCAGTGCGTATTTTCTCCCCAGATTGTGCCAATGCTAAGAAAACCCAAAGCAGAATTTTGTGCTCTGATTATGTCCAAGCCAGAAATCATAAGTGCAGAATTTGCTAGGGGAAATCACTGCAAAATAAACAGATGAATAAGATACTCTGCATATTGCAAGCCTATAAAAAGCTGGGTTGGAACAGAGTGGGCAGGAACTTAAGGGCTGAGTGCCAATGAGGATAGCTGAGGGGTCTGTTAATTTATCCCCCAAAGATTTCCTTCTCCCTTAGGTTGTAACTAATAACACAAACTCCTATCTAATGCTACTAATGCTATTATGCTGGAAAGCCCAAACCCGAGGAGGGAAAAGGCAGCGTCTGGCAGCAGATGCCAGAAATCAGCCAAGATCAGAAGCAGAGCATGTCTTCTGGCTATATGTATGAGATAAATGTGGACTTCATTTCTATCCATATCCCCCATACTCTGCTCCCCTGAACCCTCCCAGTGCCTCCTTTTCCAAAACTCTGTTCTGTTCATGTCAAAATGATAATTGTTAATTTATTCTGCTTTTCTGGTTGCTGTGCTAACCCACAGCTTGTGCTGCTTGGTGTCTAAGCAGCTTGTCCTGGGGATATGGTTAAACCTGCCTTTGATCAGCATTTAATCCTTCAAGGTGCTCCAGGGGCTGCATTTTAGTTTCTATGTGAAAGCAATGAGAAAAGGCAGAAAGGAAGGAACAGGACTTTCACTCTTATTCTCCCTCCAACCCTCCCTGTCTCCAAAGAAATGTTTCCAATGGACTGGGGTGGTTGTTACAGTGGGGGAAGGAGTTGCTCCAGGGGCCTGATCCAGAACTGATGACTGTGAGAAGCAGGAGCTCTGAACTTCAGGAGCCTAATCTGTCCATCTCCACAGATAGCCCAAAGATCTGCGCAAATTTGTTTCTCAGCTAAATATAAGCTGCTTGTTAGGGAGAGAAGCTTATTCTCCCCTACCTTCTTTCAAGCTTCCATCGGGGAGAACAAGTAGAAGTAGCATTTTAAACAGATGGGAGCTAAGGGAATCTTTCAAAGTAAATAAATAAAAAGCAACTTGCAGTTCCTACACACAGCTAAATATGAATGTCTAGATAAAGCCCTAACGGTGGGGCACAGCCATCTGCAGGAATACAGAAGCTGCAGTAGGAAAACAAAGGGTGGAGCTGGAGAAGAATTTGAGAAAGCAAGGCTAGACTGGATGAAGAAAGGCAGCTGATGCCAAACATCCCAGAGAAAGCTACTTAGAAAAGGATTCAGTTAATGTTCTGGTACAGCATCTCTAGGAAAATTCCACACCTAAAATCACTGAAAATTAAGTGGTGTGATGTCCACATCAATGTATTGCCATGGCACAGGACTTCCCTCAATGGGGAAAATGTACCATCCATTCAAAGAGTTTACAAGCGCTTGACCCTTGTGAATCAAAGAGCAGCATACTGTCCACTTGTCTCCTACATTTCTGGCTTTAGACTCACACTGTAGAGGGCACAGAATGGTACCTCTCAACTTCTCTGTACATGGAGCTTAATCATTGCAATGATATGGCACCAACTTTTCTGTTGTTGGCTAGATCATGTCAGCCAAGCTCTTGGTGTCACAGAAATGAGATACAATACAATAAATGCCTAGCGAAGGTACTTCCAGAGTACTGATCAATGCAGTTGTCTAGGAAATGTATCATCAGGATATTAAATTGGTTACCATTCCCCAAGTGCTCTGGTAGGTTACTCAATTTGAGATTAAAGGAATAAATCAAAAAAATGGTTTGAACTGTAACAGGAGAATGCCACCACTGTGACCACCTGTATATGGCTTGGTTTAGTAAACTTGGGATACGCTGTAGCTCCTGGATTTTACTTGTTCTGCAGCAGAATTGTTTTGTGCACCTGATGAGATGCTTCTTTTCTCTAGGCCTCAGTAATCTCATGATATTTAGTTTCCTTATGAAACTCAATTTTCAATGAAATGGAATTAATGATATTGTCCTATTTCGGTAGGATACTTTTAGCTGGCTCTAGACATGTAAACAGCTGTGAAATTGCAAGTAATAATTTATCTCATTTGCACTTGCTCACAGCTACACTATTGTAACTCTTTGTATGCTCCCATATTTCTGCTCTGTAACTGGAGATAGGAATTAGAATTTTAACCTGCTACTTATCACATCAGAAAATGCAAGTCACTCAGCTCCAGTATTTAGGAAAAAATTCAAATAACTGTATGCAATTTTGAAGTACCAAATGAACTTTACTGCTTGACTTGAATTTCACAAATCTTCATGCCATGACACCACACTAAAGGATTGCCAGCTGAATGTGCAGCAAACAAATGAAAATCCCTTAGCAGTTATATACATGACTTGTTCAAATACCACACAGGAGAAACATTTTTCATCTGGTATGGAAAATAAATTAGACACCTGCCAGCCCCAATTAGGCATATATTAAATTCTATGAAACACCCCCTTTTATCACACTTAAAACATGTGGAAAATACTGATCACACAGGGTTAAACTGGTCTTCAGAAGAACTTAAGCAGATTCCAGGAGTGACTATATAGACAGGAGCTCCCTGACATCCTATGCTCTCTGCTCCATGGCTCTGAGCTGTCTCAGGGCAGGAGAGGAGCAGCCCCTTCCTCCCCTCTTCTGCTGCTCCAAGCCCTGCAACCTTACAAGAATTCTTGGTTTCTCATATCATGTTGTACTCTGCAGGCCTAAAGAAAACATCACATTGGCTTTGCTGCAGAAAAAATCACTCCTACCCTCAGTGTGCTAGCAAAAAATAATTGAGAGGTACTTGAAATAAAGAGTTAAATCTTTTATAAAAACATGTCTCAATCTCTCTTAACTGAGATTCGGCTATTGTTATCCAATTTTTCCTTCTCCGGCTTTTTCAATATAGAAAAAAATAATGTGTAAAAAAAAATAATAAAGCCAGCTAGCACAGCAGGAGCTACATGCTGATTAGAAAAATTTTGCTTTCTTGGGGCGCAGGTTTGGGAGCGGGAGCAAATGAAGCAAATAAATGGTATTAATCTTTTAAACCTGAGAGTTTTAGCTATTGCATTAAAATTTGGCAGTGGTATCTTCTAATCCCAAAGCCCAAGTACAGAGTATTATCCAGCAGACTGGATTCCCACACTTGACACCTCCCTAAAAGCTTTCTGTCATGTATGCCAGTTTTATCGGCTACCTGGAGGACTAAAAGAGAATTCACTCACTAATTCCCAACCTCAGAGCAATCTTGCTCTGTTCCTTGAATGGCAGGGTGAATAGGGCACTATCTTTAGAAAGCCTTTGCTTATTCAGTTACACCACCTTGCTTTGCTAGCAGCCCTGAGTCCAAACCATATTAGTGAGTAGAAGCAGCAAAAGCATTCACTTGTGGTCTAATTCTGCTCTCCCTGCCTTGCCCTGAGGTGTCACTGCCTCTGATGTGGACCATGAAAGCTGAATAGCAGCTCACAAAGGCATGATCAAACACTGCAGGTCAAGACACGAGGAAAAGTCAATATCCAAGTAAGCCTGCCGGAAGAATGTAAGGAGTCAGAGTAAAAAAAAAACATAATTGGGATGTAGCCAGAAATGAGGATTAGCACTAGACAACATCAGTGACAATGCATGATGAGGACTTCCAGCTGCATGTCTTATACCAAAAATATCTCCACAAGTAACAACCTGCCCCTAGAGGAGTGATCTCAGTGCTAAAATGCTGGAAGTGCCATTGCAGATGACATCTTGGTCCACATAGTGCAGTATGTGTCTGTGGCAGTAGCCAGTGTCATACCCTGTGGTGAAAGGACAGCAAACCTTGCTGTAAGAGGAAATTGATGTAGTTTAGTAGAACAATGGTGCAGCTGGAATAAACAGGCAATATATCAGACAAAATATTCTTCATGTCAAAAAACTAGTCTGTTACAGACCAGTTTTATCAGTGGTTTACTAACCTTTCTTCATTTACACACTAACAGCACTGCAGCCACAACAACACAATTAACAACAGTCTGCTCTAGTACATTTTGGGAATATGTGCTTCCGTACATCCTAGGTCTCATCTTCATTTCTGGTCATAAGCCTTGAAACAGCACATTTCTTACTCAGAGTGAGAGACCCCTCATGCTACCTTGTCAATGGCCACTGTGAGGCACAATCTCCTTAAAACCATGCTGAACCAACTTCCTGGTCCTCCACCAGAGGGATAAGGAAACACCACCCAGTTAAAAATAGATGTTGACAGGTTTTGTATAATTAATATTGATGCTTAACAACTCCAGATCTCCTGCTCCTTTGTGAGCTCTTCCGTAAGTGCAATATGGGGTCTGCAAGGAACATGATAACTGTCCTTTGATCCTGTCCTCTTTCGAGTTATAAAATAAGATTTCATATTAGTATTTGGGTCAAGGGACAAACCGCTTGGAGTTTTGGTGTAGCACAATATACTGAATGCATTATTTTTCCAAGTCACAGCTTCCCTTCTGGATTCTGACAAGGAAAGACTGACACACCGGATAAACCAGGGAAGAAATTACATCATATGCAATCTGTTACTTTCTCTCTTTCTCTTTTTTTAAGACACATGAAACAGATAAAAAGCGGGGTGGGGGGGGGGGTCAGATCCCCGCTGGGTATAAGCTGGCATAGCTCTGCTATAGTCACTGAGTAGAATGAGTCAATATATTGATACCTACTGAGAAGTTATCCTGTGTATCTTAAATATTAACCCCAGAGTCAACATGAAGGAAAATGGAAAGGGGCTTTCACCTCGTCTGTTCACCTTTTCAGCCTAATGAATGTATAAGTTCCCTAATGAGCACACACACTTGCTAAAATAAGCCTGGCTGAGTCAGAGAGGCACTGTGGGACCCATCTGCCCCTGCTGATCAACCTCCTCCGCCCATCCACCCACCTTCTGCCCCAGAATACACCTTGCTCCCCTGCCATGCTTCTGTGTGGGGCACAAAGTTCCCTGTGCAAGCAGAAGAAATAAAAATAATAGCCTAGGCAGGCTTCCAAAAGTCAATTATCTATCTGCTTTTTTTTAATTCACAGGGTAATTGGTCCACGTTCTGCTATTACTGTTATCAATGCAAACCTGGGAGATTGCAGTTAAAGACAGCAGAAAAGACCTAGGATGAGAACCAAGTACTCTCCTGCTATATCTGAACTTAAAGCATAATTTGGCAGTATATAGTATATAGTATACATTCTTGCTTCTTTTTGTGCCCATTGGACTAGTTCATGAACACATTATTTAACCTAGGGAAACATCAGAACTTTCCTTCATAAATTATTTCAATCCAGAGGATTGCTCAAACAGAAATGTCCAAAAATTTGATTTAGAGGAAACCACAGCAGAGAGGCTGTTAGATGATGAGAAAAGTCTTATGGTATTTAAACATAGACCAGAAACAGACAGTGCTGGATATATGTGTGAAGGTACATTATACTTTTTGTACAGCTCTCTTTCTCTCTCTTAACTGAAGGAGCCAGTTAAAAAGATTATTTACATGCTCTGAAAGGCTGGGATTTGCAGTCTGGAATGGGGAATGAATAACAGCAGCAGCAGCGTCCTTTTTGGATCCCAGCACAAACTATACACTATAGGCAGGATCTATGCATTGCCCCCCACAGCAGAGTGAAGCTTTCCAAATTAGGTGCATTAGACTCAGGACTTCTCTCATACATCTCTCCAGCACTGGCAGACTTTGAGAATTCTCAGCTGTGTCATGTGACAAAAAAAAAAAATCCAGTTTTGGTCTCCCCTGAAAACCTCTGGCATAGGTGTGGTTATATCTAAAAAAAACGCTGACGGTGGTCAACAGCCTTTGGGGATTTCTGCTGGATTGGGAAAGTTTAATACCAGGCATGCTGGGCAAAGGACTAAAATACTTCCATATTACGTGTCAGGAATACACACAAGGAGATTCAACTCAATCAACTCAATGCCTTCTTGTTCCTGTCACACCTGTAAATGCTACTGACTGTCATCCAGGGATATGCTTCTCTAGGACAAGCAATTTTCCTGTGCAAGGGAAGTTCATCACCATTAGATATGAAGAACTATCCTATCCCTTTTCATCTCCAGTCTCTGCTTCCTTTGGCAGTGTTCTGGTGCTGATTTTCTTAGATAACACAATCCTTTAATGTTTCAAAACTAAAGACTTCTTAAATTGAAAAGTGGTGTTTTAACAATTACAGTATTTTACTTTTCAACATTTTTCATTTTTACAACATTTTAAATGCTAATTCTATTATCAAAAATGTTATTGGAACTGTTACCAAAATCATTATAACTCTAGTAAACCCCCTAAGAATATAAACCCCAAATCTATCTTAAACCCTGCGAACAGAAAAAGCATCGAAACCTCTATATTGAAAGGGTAAGTTGAGAAACATTATTCAGCCCAGCTCTTTAGCAAGTCACACAGTTAACTCACTCCTTGCTGCACTCTCTCTCTCTCCTCTCTTCTCCATACTGAAATGTAAGAAATACAAGCACTGAAATGAGGGTGGCATTTATTTCCTTTCAACACAACACAGAAAGAATTTTCCAGAGTCTACCATCCTACCTACAAATGTACCAAGCAGAGTTTCTAGGGGGCTAGCTGCTCACTTGCCCACAATTTCATGTAAGAAGTGTGAACTATACAGGTTAAGGACACTCTGAATAAACTGTTTTACTGGGGCATGCTTTGCAATAGGACACACAGAATGCTACGTGGTCCTGACCACATGCATACATGCATATGCCAGGGGTTGGGTCTCCAGAGCTATTTCGGCTGTTGGAAGAAAGATCAATGACTAGGAATTAGAGATCCTACTTACCTTTTTGCCTCTAAAATGCCAGTGCTAATGAATAGCTGCATGTGAAATCAACAACAAAAATGGGAAGGGAGAAAAGAAAACCCTTTCCTGAGACATAAATTATGATCTTTTTTTTAAAGTAATGGCACAAAGATCTCCCTCTTTTTTAAATACTCTCTGGGAGCACAGCTTTACAGAGTTCAGTCTAACAACTAAAAGGGTTGTCACGTTAAATGGAGCCAATGATGGCTAAGTCTCAATCCCCAGTTAATCATTTGCTCTCACCAACATGGTAAAGCTGAGCATCCCAAATCTCCAGGACAGTTGTGCTAATGAAATAAGCAAAAAAAGTCAAGTGAGATGTTATCTGAGCCTGCCTGATGAGATTGCAGTTTGCAGACAACCCTGGCTTATCTTAGATGATGAACTATCGTGGATAAACAGAAAGCATCAAGTCTGTTTCCCCAAGACCTTGACTTGCTGGTGGTAGGGGAATATGAATAACATCTAGACAGCTCAATATAGATTAAGTGAGGAACTGGATAAGATCATGGTGTTAATGAATATGCCCTTTAAAAATATCACCAAATACCTAGTCTGATAACCACACACTGCAAAGCTTTAGGCGTCTGGTATACATTACTTTAGGGCAGGTAAATTAAGGTTAAAATCAAGGACTCTAAATGTAGTATGTAGTTGCAAACACACACAAGGTTTTCTTTGTGTGTCCTTACAATAGTACCCAATTTTAACGTGATTGAAAGCTACTATCCATCTGAAAATTTATTGCAAAGCTGTGTCACTATCACAATTCTGACACATAGGAGGAAACTGCAGTATTGGCTAGGGTTATAAAACCAGAACATGCAAGATGCAGAAGAAGGTTCTTGGACCCTGCTCTCCTCTGCATTCACAAACACTATATATCAGTGATGTTAGCCAGAAACAGTTTGGTAAGAAAGCCATAGAAATCTTGCAAAATGAAGACTGAGTGTTGTCCCACACACTTCTGAGCTCATCCAAATTATATATTCTGTTTGATAACTGCCACTGAGAAACAAATTTGAAAACATCTAGTTTAGGCAGGCAAATCGATAATGAGTAGAGACATGTAAGGAGTATTCATTTATGCAAATGTGACTGCATTATAGGTGTCTGAAGAAGCTATTGTAATGCACTGCATTAATGTACCAGATTGTTTATCCTAAACAACGTGTTGTCTAAACAGTGACTTGTTTGGGCTTCAAATTTATTTAGCTTTAAATACCCAAAAAAATCTGGGTACCTAGCCATGATGGTGGGATTGAGGCACAGTTCAGGCTTGCCCCACCAGCAGGTTACAGATCAAAATTTCTTGGTGCAGAAGTAGTACACAAGTTGGCTGTGAAATCTTTTTGTAAGAGAATCAATGACACTTTAACAAGCCCACAACTACAGCTGGGTTTAGAAAAACCTATAGCACTGGGTTATTACACAGTGGCAGTTAAAATAATACCATGACCTTATAACAGATGCATGACATTGCTCCATGTCTTGGAATGCTTTTTCTCAGAATGTCACTGGCAGCAATTTCAATTTAAGAATTCCTCTTCAATTAAAATCCCAGCTAAGGAGTCATAATACAACAAGCATTCTGCTTTAAGCCTAAAACTGTGCAAAGAAGCATGCTTTAGAATACTCACTTCCAGAGCCCTAGTCACCTACAGCTAAAGTCCAGAAATTTTACTCATTCCCCTTGCTGTTCAAGCCACAATGTATCAAGTACAATGGAAATAACAGCAACTATTTTGGGAGCCTTCTAAATGGATTAATACTCATGTAACCCAGGCTTTCAGAATGGTTTTAATGGCATAGATGTGAGCTTTTGCTTGCATTTGTCTACAATCATTTTATGACTAGCATTGGTTGAGAATTTTCCACTGAAGGGTAAGTCATCAGAAGTAAACTATTTTTAGGGATTGTTCTGTATTCAGTTTTAAACAAGTTTAGGCATTTAACAATAAGGTTTCAAGTTCTATTGAAAACACGTTTTTTGCTTGGAAAGCTTAATAAATAAATACTTCAAAAAAATTTAAAATGTGATGTTTCTATACCCATGATGATTAATAGTTATAAATGAGCAAGATTTGCCTTTAGTAGACCAACCAGTATAGAAGGAAAAAAAATCAAAACAAAAGGAACATAAACCCTATTCAGATCTAAAAATATAGCATCAGCTTTCAAAACAACATTTAGGTTTATACCAATAGCTCTAAATTTAATACTGTAATCTAATAAATAAGCCAATTTGAGACAAGAGTACTGTTACCTGTAGATCCAGGGAATGGTACCAGAAATGGCAATAGGCTCTCTCCCTCAGAGGGAGAACTAATTGAAAAGAAGGAGAACTAATTATTGCCTATAGGATATGAAGAGTTCACAGGCAGCAGGACATAAGAAGAATTACAACATACAATAAATTATTATTGCTATCCTCAGCCCTTTTAGCAGTAACAAATTTTAGTTTTTAAGATCTTTCTTTGAAACTGTTTTGAAGAACTCCCTTGAGGATCAGGGCTAATAGGCTAGAGTGGTTATTTGTGAAAAATGTTCTCCCCCCGTTAACTGGATGTTTCTATTTACTGAGTGTCTGGGTGAGTTTCCCCTGGTATAAGGCAGGTTTCTGTTTTCCCCAGCTTTGGTTCCATGAGGACCTCTGCAAGCACTGGATGACTTTACAACACTGATTAATAGGCTGGACCCTACATGTGTTAAATTCAGGGCTCTGGACTGTTTACTGTGAGTGACATTTTACTATGGCAACTACAGAAACCAGGCAGTCTGTGCTTGGTTTCATTAAATTAATTTTGTTTCTGGGGATGAATTTGGTAAGATTGTTGTAGAAGTAGTCTGAGTGTACTGGCATTGTAAGGAAGGAATGAGTTTTGGGGGAACATCTTTTAAAGATACTGGTTTTCTTGTAGAAGTTTAATGATTTTCTGTTTAAATTCCTGCATATGGTGTTAAGCCATGAGCAGATGGTTACAATGGGTGTGTGTGCACAGAAAAAGGGTTGAATTACCAATGCTTTGCACCAGGTTCTTGGATGTTTCACAAAAAGATATGACCAATCTCTCTCAAGCAGTAACTGCTTAAAGAAGTTATTTAGACTGATCTCTGGATTCCTTGGAATAACCAGTTCAACATTTTTAGCTTTTTGGAGTTTTGTCCATATGGAAAAAAATAAAAAAATCTTGAGTAAAATAGATGGGACAGCTCTTTATTCTCTGTATCCTACTCTACTCACATCATATGTTACAACAAATGGAAGTCCTTTCTGCCCAGGTCATAAGTCCCCTTTTGTGGAATCCCTTCTCTGCGGCTGAGCCTGCCAACTGCTAGACAAATACAAGAGATCAATAAAGATTTTCATTTGAAGTTGGCACAAAGTACAGCTGAGGCTGAAACTGGGATACTCAGGTCAGAGTTACTTCTTTTGCTAGGCAGGTACAGACTGGGACAGCAAGGGAGCTGCTGTGACCTGCTGAGAGCCAGGTGAGAGCCTGGGGCCAGCAGAACAGACTCTTCTTGATGCCAAATGTCTTCTGGTTTCTAATGGTGAAAGTAAGATCAGGCTGGTTACGCCTCCCAAGACTAGGAAATATTTCAACTCCCCATTACTACCTGGGAGTTTAGAATATGCAAGGATCAAGCTCTGACTTTGTCTAGAGCGACAGCAGAAGGCAGGGCTAAACCATGACCCATACCCACAAGCTGATGTTTCCATACTCCTTGCTCAGACTACTCTGCCTCTTTCCCTGTGGGATGCTCATGTGAAAGCTGTTCTCTGGGAGATTTACATTAGTTTAGACAAAAACACTGAATATAAAGGACTTATTTCTATGCACCACAGACTGTAACTGAAACACTGTGAGTCCATGGCAGCTGCTGTTTGACACTGGACACAACAGGCTTAATGTCACAGTTTGGAGGCAGAAGAGAAAACATTTCTGGCAGCATTTAATGTGACTGAGGTTATTATTACTAGACACAAATGCAAACAAAACCAGCTTTTCTGCAATACAGTGTGTAGTTGTGTCTCTCACACACACATCATACTTCCAGTCCTCAGAAATCCATGATGGAGGTTGCTATTAGGAACCAAAAAAGGTACAATACTATAATTCTTGTGTAGCAAGCCAATTTCAGGAAGACATGGACAAGCACTGTACCAACAATCTACCCAGAAACCATAATTTTTTAAGGAAAAAAGTAAGTATTTTAGACATATTAGCCTAAAATTACATGGATAGACTAATCATGATGGTCAATGCCTCGCGGTAATGTCAAACTAATTATACAGGGGCCTCCCTTCCCTGTGTATGTATTTCAGCAAAGAAATCCTAGACACAACCATGCCACCATGCAAGAGCAATGTGAAAAGTGCACTGGATCAGATGCCACCAGTGCCAGGATGTACTGTCAGCTTAGACTTTGTGCACAGCCACATTCAGATAACCTAAATTCTATTAACCTCCAAAGCCTTTTAGGTGCCTCCAATCAGGCACCTGATAACCTGGACTGAAGTGACAGAAAGCAGTAAACCCTGGGATTTCAGCAGAACTCGGGCTGTTTAAATGTGGCAACAGTTTCTGACTCAGCAAACTGCTTTGCCTCTCCATGTCCCATTTTCTCATCTTAGAATAAGAAATACAAAAATTGGTTTCTTGCCCTCTATCAGGGCTGTGATGGTCTAAGAAGCTGCATAAAATGCTTTGAGATGGCAATTTAAAAATAGCTAAGGAAAAAGTTAGCAAAATAAAAAGACTTACTAATACAGAACAGCATATGAAATATTATAACCATGACAAAACTACAGTGAGTCCCCTTCTCAGTTCTTTACAGCATAAGGCGATCATCATTTGTGAGGTCAAGGAAAAAAAATACAACCCTCCCTTGGGATATACAATTAAACATATCAAAGAGGTTATTTGCGTCCATCTGTAGCATCTGGCAGTGGCCACAGTTGAGAGACAGAATACCAGACCAGATGGACCAGTGTATACAGAAATTCTTATGATCTTCCGTGATTAATTTCTTCCTTCAGGTTGGATATGTCTCTTCAAATTGTGTATCAACATCTACCCAAAACTGGTGCTGACATATCATTGATTGCACTGTGAGTTTATCTGCAGCTCAGCGTTCTGGGACAGTTTAGTCCCTTGCTTACCTCAACTCTAAAGCAGAATTTCTTTATCAGTGAATTTCTACATTCACTCACACATTTTCCAAGCCTTATCCTCAGAGATTTCTGACAGAGTCCATGACTCGACTGTAAATTGAACCAAAAATCCTTTTTAGTTCCTGAATCTTTGCTACTGTAAGACTGTAGCCTACAAAACTATAGACTATAAGATTCCAAATGATTTGCTAATAGTACACTCTTGTCCATGAACTTATAGAGCCTAGGTTTGCATGGCAGGATCCTAAAACTCGCCCACAAATTCTTTTGGAATGATTGCACTGTTTTCCTGTGATCCATGCAAAGATATGCAAAGTAAGGGTGAAGTAAAACAGCAAAGATAACAGAAATCTTCTCTTTTACAAGAATCACCCATTGCATTTTTTTTTGAGGGCCATATAGGTAAGAATAATAAATTATTTTAATCCTTATTTTATTTATAAATAATTTATTTTACAAATAACTAGAAATCATTAGCACTGCAGTACAAAATGACGACATTGCAATATTATAATACATCAGGGACTTTGTTGCCATATTTTAAGCTTCTTGACTAACTAGGACCTCTGTAAACATGGTCAAGTTCAGCTACACGAAGGGCAGGGATTGAATCATGCTCTCTAGTAGGTGCCCTTGAATCCGGGAATCCAAATAGGTTCTAGAAAAAGGTTAATGTAGAATGGTTGCTCAAGCAGAGAAATAGGATAAAAGAAAGAGCTCCTGCAGATATTACTGCTTTGTCTCTACATAGTATTTAAAGGGAAATACTCTCCACACACAGCCCCTAGCCCTTTCCTGAACCTGAACTCAGCTCTCTTATGGACATGAACTAAGCATCACCCCAAACCTCAGCAGAAATCTAAAAACCAGACACTGCTTCTGAAGAGAAGCAAGTTTCCCCAAGGAGAAATCCTGCACATATCCCTGCGCACACATGGAGGGGTGCCCTGGCAAAAATGTGCACTGTTCAAGCGCTGCGTTTGAACAAACTGCTCCAAGTCTCTTGTTGTGTAACAGAGGAGCACAGACAGGGCAAGCACACCCCCAGAGGCACCACCACTGCTGACTGCCACACAGCCCTGCCTTCACCTGGGCCTGTTCTAGTGACCTTCTTAGCAACACAAATAAAGTACTGCACAGCTCTCCCCTTGCCAAGCAGCAGCAGAATCCACTCTTTCTCCCTCCACAAAAAAAACCACGCCTTGAGTCTTTAGACTGATAGGCATTAAGTTAAATTTATAAATGTCTTGTTCTAGATATTGATAATAAGACTTCCAAAAATACATAGTAGGGGAAAAAAAACCTAAAAAAAAAAAAAAGAAAGCTAAACAGGTGAATCAATCATCACAGTAACTGGACTTCTGAAACATAGTGAATCCTCTGCAGTCTAGATCCAGGGTCAAAAAAGTGCGTGGCTAAAAGACCACTGTACATCGAACATCAACAGCTCAGGGCTCTGCTGGACAAGATGCATATCCCACAGCCTTCTTCAGAGCACTTGAAACTCCAGCTCAGATGAAGAGCCAACAGGACAGCTGCTTTGCTGAGCTCTGATACTGCTCCTTCCTGTCCTGTTTATTTGGTGTACTTTTTCCCCTAGCTTCAAATTGCCTGTCTCTTTTCTTGAGTATTACTTGGGTCTTTAATGGCTCTTCTAATGCTTCCCTCCTTTACTTCTGATTAAAGAGAAAGAAAGAATGGGAACAAATTTACACTTCAGCTTAATTTCCATCTTTCTCCTCTTTTCTCCTTGCCGTCCTCTGCCCCTTGATTGCTGAAATAACCTCAATAATTTTGTTCACGATTTTTGGTAAAATGAATTGATTGAACAGTTTCAGACAAAATCTAAGTTGTGACAGAAGCAGAAGACAGCCAACAAGGACAATGAAAGTAGAGGTTGGGATATACAGTCAGCTTTTGGGTCACTGGTCTAAAAAATCCCCTCCGATTTCTAAAACCAGTGAAGAGAAATGCATGTCCACAATGCTCCTTGAAGCAGTAAATGAAACTATCACCAGCAGTAGGAGCTGCTCTCACAAAGAAAGGACTGAAACAAAACACTGTATCTAATCACACAGTCCCGGCATCTCCTATGCTTCTGACAATGTATTCTTAGGATGAGAATCAGTATTTCTTTGCAGAACTGGCTTCCTAAAAAGACACTCATCCTTCCCAGGACTTCTTCTAAAGAGAGTACCAGGAGCCATACCCTGTGATGTTCCTTAAACTCCAAGGACCAAATATGCTGGCTGAAGTTTGAAGATACTTTTCCAGAACATTGGGGCAAAAAAAGTAACAACATAGTTCTTTTCCCTTCATATGTGTTACGTCAGGATCTAACAAGATTTTAAAAAATCATCACATATTTGCACTACAGCACAGAGAAACTGAATCACCTGGCAATGTATGATTCACCATCCAGTATATCAAGGTAAGGCAAGAGCAGAGCTAGGGAAAACATTTGGGAGTTCTTATCTTCACTTCTGTTCCATGCTGTTGCTGAGGAAAAACCTCTTCAGCACTGCTCATTAACAACTGGAATATGGCTTCAATGACATCAACGAACAAATTTCTCACCAAGGAATGCACAAAAGGCTCAGGTTTTGACAGTTTTTGAAACAGTTATCAAGTATTAATTAGACCAGTAGGGGAGGTTGCTCATTTTGCCAGTGTATATTTCCTAATGACTGGGCCAGGAAAAGTAGCCAAGTATATGGCTTGTTAAGTAGAAATTAACCTGTCTGAAATAACAATAACCTGAATTGAAATAAGCTTTGATACACACCACTGGCAGAATTTGCCACCCTGCCATCTGAGCAGAATTTGCCACGTTGATATTTGGTTACAAGACATATTCTTTTGATATGAAGCAAATGCACATCGATTCCGAAGGACAGGCACCCACATCACCTTATTCTGTTCCAGCCTACTGCAATCCTGACATGTTCATAGCGCCTAGTGTCAGAAAAATAAGTTACAAGGTAAATGGATGTTTGTAGGGCACAGACACTTTTTGTCTCCAGATTCTCCATGAAAAAAAGAAGTTTGAAAATAAGTTTGTAAGAATTCTCTGCTCTGTTTCTTCTCTTCAAGCCTCTATAAGGTGCTGAATATATTTCTCAAGGAAAATTAATTTCTTTGTCTTTCCCTTGCCTCTAATGAACTGCCTCTGAATGCATGAGGGGACAGGAAAGAGAGCAGGCTCCATGGTGAGATAATAAAAAGTGAAAAGGCATTCAAAGCCATCAGTATCTTCCAAACTTACACTGACAGAAATATGCTGGACTGTAGACAGGGGAGCAAGATCAGGGAAACTTAGAATAGCTTTGGCATTCACTACTAAGCTACAAAGAAAAGATGACATTGGGGGAGCAGAGGTCATGCTACAGAGAGGTTACACAAGCACATGACTAGATGTAGGCCACGTAAACTGAGGATCACTCTAGGTCCTATCCAGGCCACCAGCATCCCGAAACACTGTACTCAGTGAACATCAGTGAGTGACAAACTCTCCTGTGAAAGCACAGAACATCATCGTTATCAGTAGCATAAGCAGAATATGAGAAAAGCTGAGATAAGCTACCATTAGACAAGTAAGTCAAGAACAAATAAAGGAAAGAGAAGAATGTCAGGTTTCAACCCATTGTTTCCACTTCCATTTCACCAGATACTAAAAGATCAACAGTGCCTGTAAGTTAGAAGACATGCCTATATGACCGCAAGCTCCAAGAGTCTTTGGTGTGAAACTGTGCCACATGATCACCATAACTCAGGAAATTACAAAAGATTAAGGTTTGAATGCAATAAACACAGGAATTCCTATGTGTTAAATCAGACAGTGCAAATCTTTCCAGAGTAGAAGCCAAGCAGAGACATTGGGAGAACCCATTTTCTATGTGTAGTCCAGTCAATGTAACACCCAAATAAAATTGATCAGGTCCTTTTTTTCTCCTTTTCTTTTTTTTATTTTTTTATAATTTTCTTACTCAGAAACACTTGAATTTCTTCAACAATTTCAGGTCTATTGTATTTTTCATGTGTTCTCTCCCTTAACCACCCTGTATTTGACTTCCCAACGCTACTCAGGGAATTTCCATACTCTGCTGCTTTGTCCTCACGCTCATGGTTGAAGTCCTTATCAGAAGAGGAGGACTTTTGTGCACTGAAACATTGGTCGCTGAGACAGAAAATACTCAGAACCAGCTGGACAGAAATATTTCCAGACATTACTCCGGTAAAGTCTCCACTGGCTGGAGTTATTAAGCAAACCAGCTGGAGCAGGAGCAGCAGGCTTTTGTAACTGCAAGATCCAGCCATGACAGGAAGCCATGAAAACCATCACTGGGCAGTGCAGCAGATGAGCAAGGAAATAAAAAAGTTCACCAACCATGTCCAGAAAGTCAGTTCTTGTCATGCAGCACGACGTTAAAGATTGAACTTTTTAAAAAAAATCCAAACTTCACCTCCCCACCCCTTCCAATAATTTGATCTTCTTAATTTAGAGTAATAATCTTCCAATAATTTGATCTGATTAATACAGATTAATAATCTTCCAGTAATTTGACCTGATTAATATGCTGAATTTATTTTAAATTCAAAATCAAGTTCCAAGGATAGCACAGAAACTGATTCCCTCTGAAGTTATTAAATAGAGCCTGGACTGCTGACTAAACTGATAGTACTCTCTTCCTGAACACTCTGGAAAACAAAGTCTTCCCTCACTCTTTACCACGTGGTATCCACAGAATAAGTGAAGGATCTTTTTTCAGCAATATTTTTATGTCTTTCTGATTCATTCACCTGTTCCTTGATCTTCTGCAGACACAAGACTCTCTGTAGATTGTAAAATACGTCCCCCACTCCTGCCCCCCATCATCAAAAATGCAAAAAGATGAAAGATGCAAAACGAAGAGATGATAAAGTAAACTTCAGCACTGGATCAATTTAGTAATGTCCTTTATCAGCCCCACTATTCATGCTTTGCAACCACTACAGCTCACACTAACTTCATTTTCATCTTAATACACCATACAGAAAAGCAGCCTAAATATACATCCCCAGATATAAAGCGTATAATCTGTGAACTACAGGAACAGGCAGATCATTTCCATTAGTTTCTTATGTAGCAAAAACCACAATTTACACCCAAAGCATATAATTATATTCAAATTCTAAAAGACAGTTTCGGAAGTACTTTAAATTCATAGTTTGGGGGAAAGTCACTCAGGGATATAAGAAGTTGTTTTAATGTGCAAAAACAACACACACACACAGAATGCAAGAGAAGTAATGCGCAAGAGTGGTGAGAGAGCCATGGTGAATCACAGGTCCCTTGTTCCAGCAGCTCCCTGGAGTTTGGCATAGCCAGCACTCTGCTAAAATGCTCTCCTGTTCCTTCAGAAACACCAGTGCTGGGATTTGGCACTAGAGCCTGTCCAGGGTTTAAAGCCATAAGGGATAACACTACTAGGATCTGTGCTCAGAATCGGAAGGTGTCTTGCTTGTCCTTCAAGAAGAGATACAAGCAGGCTGCTCTTTTAAGGTTCTCTGACATCTAAAGCCCAAGAGGACTACTGGGGTTTCATTCATTTCTGTGGATCCTTGCCAAGGGATCTCAAAGCACACAGATGCACCAGAACTGCTCACCTCACCTAGGGGAAAAAATGGTTTTCTCTTAATTTCACAGATGAGGAAAACAAGTCAGAAAGTATAATAATGTCTTGTCAAGGTCATACAGCAAATCAGATCCATCGGTCAACTGCATGTCGTCTGGTGTACAGGGGTTACACAGAAGACATGAAAACTTTGGTTTTTTGCTAGTACAAATGACCTTCCATAGTTATCAAAGACCACCAGGACAGCAAGGGCAAAAACAAACAAGAAAATCAACCAAACAAACAAAACCAAAACAAGGTGGCCAATCAGCACAGGACTGTCATCCTGGGCAACTACATAGAGAGCTGGTCTTAAGGCACAGCGCAAAGAAAAGAAAAAACCAGAAGACTGGTCATCCTTTGCACTTCCCAGACAAAACTTCAAAACTTCTACTCCTTGCGCTAAGAAGCTCTAGCTATTTATTTGGTTACCTGCTGTATGGGAAACCATGGGACTTCCCCATCACCAGCTAGAGACTATTACGTTCTTGTCAGTATTGCCACATTACATGACCTAGATGCATTTTCCTCATTCTAGTGAGATGTGTAAGGAATTTGTAGCTCCCAACAGCGCAGTATATAATAATCCAGTGGCTGTCATAATGCTGTTCAAGCATATATTTTCATGCCATGGCAAAAGAAGAGAAAAAAAAAAAAAACAAGAAAAACTAGCCAGTATTATTAGGGAAAAACCCCCAATATTTTTAAATGCAGAAATATTATAGAAGGTAACATTCTCATTCTGCAGTATTGTGACTACATAGCTGATGTCACATAACCATATATTCTTTACAACATCAACACCTATACAAAGCATACAGCAGGATCCTTTATCTTTGAAATGGAGTCACCTCTGCAGAAGAATATGGCAGCTCCTTGAAAAGTCAGGGTTGTATTATCCAAAAGCAGAAACAATAAAGAAAAGAAACCTCTCTCCAGTCCAAATTTCAAAGGAAATACAAGGAGGAAGAAAGCCCTGATCTAATTCTGACTAGGACTAGCATTGTCCCTTTTGCAAAATGTGCTATGAGATACTGAGCAAGCACAACATAGCTTTCAAAGGAGGCTTTTTTACACGTCTTAAGAAACTATACCTTCAGCAAAATAGGTCTGAGCAACATTTCAAAGAGCACAGAGACATATATTAAATAAGACTAACAGGGTTCAACAATAAGTTTCTCATGTTCCAGATCTCATAAGATCATTGGGATCTCCTAAGAACAAGTACCAGGTGAACAGACTTTAACATCAGTTTTGGAGATCAATCAATTCCAAGCTGAGAACAGTTAATACAGTGCACAGAATGAGAAGTCAAAGCACCTGATCAGAAATTGTTTCATAGAAAAGCATGTAAAGGATAAGTCAAATAGCATAAGTCAAATAGCAACCTCATTTTGAGGAAACAATTTGTACATACCAGATTTTTTCCATATTCAGCTACTGAAAACTGTGCTTCCTCAGAAGAGCTACAGAGTCAGCACAGGGAGGGAAAAGCCCAGCTATGATCACTTAAAACTCCAAGTGAGTCAGTTTGGATGCTTTGATTTCTGGATAGCCAGCTTGAGATAATTTAAGGAGACTTCCTTTAAAAATAATTAATCATTGTTAACATCTCTGCAGAAGGGAATGTAAACATTTGGGCATACACCAGCAGTAGTCTTTGCCAAAAAATTAGGCTTCATTGTTGATAGGAGAATAAAGGCAAGCCACAGAAAGCAGAGAGACTACTAGATTTTCACCTTTGCAGAACTTAATTGCAACTTTAATTTCAGCTCTGAGTGAAGTTAATTTTGCTGGATCACTGACTGCTTTGCACAGAGTGATTTTTTCCATTTTGTTAAAGCTACCAATCTTGGCTCAAAGTAATCTCCTGGTGAAGGAGGGATGGGAAAGGTCCTGCTTTGTACTGGGGAATGGGCAGTGCCAAGGATGGGGAATCTGTTTCCTCCCATAAAGAAAAGGCAGGATTGCAAGAAAACAGAATCTTGAGATGAGGAATAGGTCACACTGGAGGAGCAGCAAGGACATCTGTATTCTAAAAAAAGAAAGGTGCACTGCTAGAGCTGTGTGTGGCAATCTTTGACACTGCTTTGCAGAAATACCTGCCTATCTTATGGAAACACTCTCTTGATTTGTCCAAGCATTCACTCTCATTTGCTAATTTAAAAAAAGACAGAAGGAAATGTTTCATATAAATAACAGAACGTCTAAGAATTTATTCAGGCCTGAGAGTTATACCCACAAGATCTGGTGATTGCTCACTACCAGTCCTCACAACAGACCTACACTTTTTCCTAAGACTAGTGCAACAGCCCAGGCTAGCCTAGGCCCCACAAAGTGAAAATGAAGAGAAACTATCCCGTGCTCAGCACTGCTCCCACAGCTGCAGAGCAGCCCCTGCAGGCAGGGGCAATCAAGGCATCACACATCACCTCTGAGAACCCCTGCTCCACAGCCATTAAGGACGGCCAGAGAACAAACAGCCGGAGGAGAAAAAAAGAAAGTAAATTAATTAATTCATCACTAAGACCAAACACGCACAAAATCCCTTCATTTTATCTGTCAAGCAGAGGCACACATTATTCATCAGCTGAGGACACGAGGACTGCAAAGAGGGGCTGTGAAGTCACTGCTGCAGGCTCTGGTAAAGCAGCTGACCCAGCACGGCGCTAAACAGCCCAGGGGAGACAGGAGGATTCAGCACATGTGAACTTTCAATAAACACTGCCCCAACTTTGTTCCTCCCTCTGTTTCACAAGCCCCTAGTGAAACAAAGAGGAATCAAGGGTTTCCCTTCCTATTATTCGGGGATAAAGATTCTGCTAGTCTAGGAAGGTTCTCACATGGAAAAAAGATTTGTTCTAACTTGCTGAAGTCCCCTGCCTGGCCAGGCTCACTCCTCTGCCGAGCAGAAGGTAAATCTGTTAGGAAGACTTTCTCCTTGAGAAGATGTGCTGTGCCAAGTTTTGCATTTGCAGGTTGCAGCCCAACTACCATAAAGCACCAGCTGGGTGATTTCAGAATTAACTCTTGTAACACCAGCCCAGCAGTGACTGCCAGATCTGGGTCTGGTCCTGCTCTAGGTAAGCCACAAGAAGATACTCCACTGATTTTAAAGGAGCACTAATACACAGGCTCCAAACAAGTGCTCACTGGTGATAAGACAATTATTTTTCCTCTGTGCTAGATATTAATTTGCTTCTTCAAACAGATTGAAAGCCAATGGGATGTAGGAGGAAAAAAGGAAAATATGTTTAAATACAAGACTGAGTCCCAGTGGTCAGCACTGTGGGGCTGGAAGACAACACAGCAGGGTGGCCATGATCCTGATCTGATTCCTTCCAAAACCAGCATTAATGTAGCCACCAAGCAGGGCAGCAATCAGAATGAATTTCTAATTTCTCTATAAAAAAAAACAAATAATGAAAATCCCAGGAAATACAGGGAGTGCACAGCCTCCTTGGAATCTGACTCCTCAATGCTGTTACAGATCCAAGTTCCAAGGGCCTCTGTTGTGCAACAGCAAAAGAACACACAAAAATAAACCATGCATGTTTCCAAGACCAGCTGTCTTTGTGGTCTCTTCTTCCTCCCTCAATCTGCCCACCTCATTCACCCTCTTATTCATGGACAAAGGAGGTTTTTATGATAGCTTTGCTACAAGGCATGATAAGGAAAAAAAAAAAAAACAAAAAAAACACAACAACAAAAAAAAATCCCACAAAGAAACCAAACAACTCACACTGCCTTGCGCATTACCCTGAGCTCCCTGAGTTCTCTATTTCCCTTGATTCCTTTCTGCAATGGGGACACCAAAAAAATGCCTGTTTCTTACTGAAGTTGATAACTGCTTTTGATCCTGACTCTTAAATGAGGCTTTGCTTGACTTTCAGGGCAGATGGAAATGCCATCAAGGAGAAAAGAGCTATCATTTCTTGACCAGAAAACACACTGTAGACTCTCCCACAGACTACTGACTTTAACAGCAAAGCCAAACACTATCACATTTTTGACATCCTTCTCTCCTTTCCTCACAAGTGACCTACAAGCCAGACTTTGCTATCCCCTTTCATCACAGAACTAAGCCACAGAAGCTGGGGTGTTGAAAACCTTTTGGGGCAGTGACTGGCTGATCCCTCATATTTCTTGCTTTAGCACAACAGGGACTCTCTCACATGGTCCTCAAGCATTGCTACAAATAACAGGGCTCCTGCTGCTAGTGATTAATAACCCATAACTGAGTTTCACATGGGTGGTGCTTAACAGATGGTCTCGATGTCGGGCATGGCATTGATTCCCTTGCCATGTGGGGCCTGAATGTTTCTTTTGCATTTTAGGATGGATGTGAACTTTGGAGCAGAAGTGGGAGTTTGATAGGCTGAAAGGATAGTGCCACTTGTGTCTGCAGAAATGGCTGAACACCTCCCACTCAACCTAGTGCACCCAGTGCCACTTCAGTCCTGAGCCCTGGCCTCTGCAGCACGGTGCTATTCTGCAGTGCCCTGGGCTCCCCCCTCCCGCACTGCCAGAGCATCACGACCTACCTTGCAGAGCTCTCTGTCACCCTCTTCCAATGCCCTCCAGCAGCTCTGCCAGGGCACCCCTGCTAGCACAGCCCTGCTCCGCTGGTGCTCAGCTGTGACCTGCAGCATCTGCCTCCTGGCTGTGTTCCTGAGCCCTTTCCCTCTCCAGTGCTCCTCAGCTCAGACCTGCAATACCAAGCCTCTTCTACAGCTCTGCCAACGTACCTAGAGATCTCAGTGGAGTGGAGGTCCATTCATTGCTGTGCCATTTGAACCCTCCAGACTGCTCTGCTGGTAGTCTGAGCACTTATCAGTGCTCCAGGTTTCAATATCCTGGTAACCCTGACACAGCCCTGCCAGCACATCCTCATAGTCCCTGCTGCAGCCATGTCATGCGGCACCAACTGTGCCAGGGCTCTTCCTTCCTTCCTTCCCTTCCCTCTCCTTCAAAGTGTTCCTATGCCTCATTTCTGTTCATACTGGTTCTTCTTCTTCTGGCCCTGCACAACAGTGAATCTCCAGGTGAATACTCCTATGATGGAAGGCCAGACCTGACCCTGACCTGCAGCCCTGGAGGAAAAAGGCCAGGCCTTGGCCTGCCTGCCTCTCCCGGCTGATATGACTGAAAACAGAAGCTAAGGGACAAGGACAGCAGACAGGAGAAGGTGGGGATGAGGAAAAGCCCCCATGTCAGACAGGCCTAGGCCAACTCCTGTCAGGGTGGGAGACTTGAGAGAGCTGGTTAAGAGACTGTGTAGGTCCAGCTGCCGAGCATTGCTCAGCACTTCAGGGGCACGATGCTGGCCCTCTCACTCTCTCTTGGCATCTCTCAGACACCGTCCTCCCCTTCTCCCTTGTTGCCAGACTGAAAACCTACTCCCTATTATATCCTGCCCCGGTGCTTCCCAGGAAGACACTACCAGATACCAAGCAGGAAGCCAGGAGCAGGAACGAGACCTCGCCTTTTCCTTTGTACGCCCCTTTC
>NW_005054301.1:4041673-4042753 GCF_000277835.1 Geospiza fortis
GCCCTCCCTCCTGCTGGACCACAGCGGCCGGGAAGGTGCCTCTCGAAGGGTGCGTCCTCAGCCCTAGGCTCGGCTTGGGGGCAGGGGAGGAGTGGAGGGTTAATGGGGAGGGGGCAGAAATATGAGGGGCAGGGAGGACCCCCCTCCCCCGGAGACACAGCCATCGTCCCTGCTCCCCCTCTGCTGCTCCAACAGCTCTGCAAAAAGGTTAGAAAGAAACAAGAGTGGGAACCCACCGTGTCCTCCTCGGAGGGAGACAGGGGAGCGGTAGATAGAGATAGGCACAGAGTGGTGCTTGCTGCCGTGGAAATGATGCTCATACTGAGCCTGAGAAACAGACGAGGAAGAGGAGGCAGAAGAAGCCACGTTAGAGGAACTCCACACAGAGCTGACGATACATCCCCAAAAGAGGGAGCACATCCACAGGGTCCAGGCGGGGCGGCGTCCCGGGCAAATGCTGGGGTCTATTCTCAGGTGCATGGTCAAGGCACAAGACACCTACAGACGGGCAGTCTGAATTCCAGCCAGGGAGAGAGAAAAACGTTCATGATGCCAGGGGACCCATGCTAGCAGAAAGGAGAGTCGCTTCCGAGGCTCTAGGGGTGTGCGTGTGTGCTCAAGAAGAAAAGAGACAGTGTGTGTGCGAGAGAGCGAGTGCTAGCGGGGAAGGGGAGGGATGGGGGAAGGTTAGTAACCACACAGAGACGAATAAGACGCGCCGTTTCCCAGGGCTGGATCTACTGTGGCAGGAACCCCGCGGCCGTACCGAGCCTCCAGGAGTGCGCAGGAAAGCCGCACATGTCCGCACGAGGGTCCTGTTCACGTTCCTCCAGGATCACGGGGTCCTTGAGGACTTTTCCCTGCCTGCGATTCCTGCCTCTCACTTTGCTGAGAGGGACTATTAAAAACGAAAAAGAAGAAATAAGCCAGGGACCCCAGGTAAAATTTTGGTTTTTTTTTTTTTTAATCCCAAATCCTGGGGGTTTCTCTTGCTTCTCCACTAGCAAGTGTTGCAATGCAGAACTGCTAGGACACGCACACGCGCGCACACACACACACACACAGCAATCTAGATTATCA
>NW_005054301.1:4043249-4057796 GCF_000277835.1 Geospiza fortis
CGGCCGCGGCGCGGGAATGGATGCGCTGAAGTGCCAGCGTCCCGCCGCGCCGCCCTGTCCCAGGGCTCGTCCTGCGGTCGCACCTGCTCAGGAGCAAACGAAGAACCAGGAAGGATCGCGCTCTTTAAAACTCCCTACGGCTATTACCGATTTTTTTTTTTTTTTTAAGGCTCCTGCAACAATAGGTTTTAGGCCAAGCAGGTGTATCTGCACTTAATCCTCGGAGAGTGATGAATGCAGCCGGAGTTTGCAGCCCATAAATTAATAAACAAATGCAGTAGCTTTATCTAGTAATTTACTGCCTATCAATTTGCATGGCAAAAATCCCCAGCCACAGTGGGGAAGGCAAGCACCAGGAGTGAAGTGACTTACACATGATCACTCAGGGAGTCAATAAGGAGCTTTAGAAAAGGAGCCAGCCAGCCCCAGGACTCACCTTGCACTGCACTGCCTCCTTCCCTTTCATTTATTCATACAAACGAATAAATTGTTTATGACTGTAAGTTTTTTGTTTTCCCCTCTAGAGCCGTGTTTGTAGGTGTGCACGCATGCGCCTCTGAAACCTGCCGTTTGACTCGAGCATTCCCTAACACGGAGGTGCTCTGTTTTCCGTCATTGATCTCAATTTGGTACATGTCAGTAACTTGTAATGATCAGCCTGAGTTGCACACCTAATACTATTAGTTGAGCCTGATATGCTTGTAATTTATTTTCTAGTAACTTATACTATAAGTGATCTAAATCAGGGTCTAAAGCATCCAGAAATGCTTTGCTGTTTTGCTGGGTTTAATCAGTGATTGTAAAAAGCAAGAATATTATCTTCACATTTATCTCACATCTGCCACCTAAGAATCTCAGTGTGCTTTCAAATCTTTTATTAATGAAGCCATTCAACAGCTTTAGGTATTGCTTTGCCATTCTGTAGATAAGGAAACAGAGGCTCAGTCATGTTGAGCCAGTGAGTGACTGATAGACATGGGAACTGAACAGACACTGAGATTCTCCCTCCCAAGCAGTACATGCTGCTATTATAAACTATTGGACTGATCTGGTGGCCATTTGCTAGCCTTAAAGCGTGAATATCAGCTTTCCTGACAAGGGGACACACAGGTGGAGACAAGACTGAGTACCCTGCAGTGCAGGTGCCTCCCGGATGGCAAGTCTGCAGTGCCATACAGAGGGCACAGAGCAGTTTTATCTATGCAAGACAGCTTTTCCTGGCCCTTAGTTTTGTTGAGGAAACTGAGGTTGCTGCCATACATGTGGCGGGATACCACGTACATATATATGTACTTGGGGGAAGGGGGGAATGTAACCTGTCATAACACCTTGAAGGGCTGCTGACCCATGAGTCAGCACCCTTGAATCCCTCATCACAGAAGTCCTAATTTTCACACAGCCCACAGACAAAGTGCTCTGGAAAATTTATTGTGTAGTTAAGCTGTAGGGAGCATGATTTAGGGGAAGAGGGGAAGGACAGGTATTAAATACACATCACTGAGGAACTGATTTGTAAAATATAGGAAATCTGAATGAGTTTCAGACCCAGATAATTATAAGCAATGCAACAAAGATCTGCCTCCCATCATTTTACTTTGTTTTCTCTGGCTACAGCATTACAAAAAGGACAGAATGTGTCACACATTACACGATCAGTCAAAGGGGCTACAGGTGCTACAGGTTTAAACACTGAGGACTCAGTGCTGCTTTTCCAGGAGGAGGGGGTGAAAAATTCATTACTTTGTGTGGAAAATATAAATGTTTTAGAAAGTGCAATTCCAGAGATAAGAGCAGGGGAACTGCATGGATACACTCCTTGCCCCTGTCCTGCAGCTATTTGCCCTATTACTGAAAGAGAAGAAAACAGAAGAGGTTGTTTCTTTGACTAAACTGTGGTGGCATCCTTCAGCTTTTAATTCCGCTTCAACAGTCCAACAGGCCACATTCTCATCTCCAAACTCAATCCCCTGTCTATCCTGCCCACCTACCTCCTACCTGTGGGAGGCAGAGCCCTCAATGGCCAATAAATTACCAAACACAAAACCAAACCACTGATCCTTTTCTTCATTCAGTCTGCCACCAATCCTTCCCCACATACAGAGGTACCAGGTAAGGCGTTGGTAGGACATACAAAGGGGAGCATCACTTCAGACTGCCCTGGCCAGAGACAGAAAATGCCTGGAAAGTCCATGAACAGGAGAAATAGAGTGGCTGTGTGTTGGCCCTCTGATAGGGATTTGCTCTACATTCTGCCTACCAGCCTTCCTTTGCTGAAAAGCAGTGGTTAAATTGCCTTAGGCAAAAATGAGAAGGGCCAAGTAAACCAAACTCTAGGAGTACACCATAAAAATAAATAATGAAAAAAAGGAAAACCCGGGAAGCTAGCTATAAATACATCATAGGATTCTGGTGACACCATAAAGTGCTGGAACTTCACTCTGCCTTGCTTTATGAGATGTCAGTGGATGTATTTACTGCCCTGTAGTTCACAGGTGACTCATTTATTTAGCAGCACCACTGCAGGAAAAGGGCAGATTTCAATTGCAGTCTTCCTCTTGGGTGGCAAGGGGAAGTTTATAGTCAGAAGTGATGTTTCAACATTATTCCCATTAGATTTACTTCAAAAGAGGCTGGCTTTGCTGTATTCATATCAGTTTATTTGATCACGGAGTCTGTCTAAATGCTCTTGTGTCTTCAGAACCAAGATGGAATCCCTTAACGGATAATGGTTTCCACAATATGCTGTGCCTTACAAACATGAGAAAAGTCTTTTTCCTGCACAGCTGTTTTTTTACTAAAAGAGCAGAGGGCAACTATAATCTGCAGAAATGAGAAATAATAAAGCAATTGTTTCTGAGTTTTAGAATCCCAGAAAGAGACCCAGTCATCTTCAAGCCCAGTAAGGGTTTGTACTCCACCTTATTTAAAGGAGCAAGTACAACTTTCTCTATGTTTCCTATTAAATCTTAGCTGTTAATTACTTTGCTGCACTCAGAACTGAAAATACAGTGCTGCTGTACAATGAGAGATCTTTTAAAACTGGATCCAATGGGGAAAGTTGATTAGCATTTATCAGGGCAGGGTGCCTGCTAGAGAGAGGACAGCTTTGCCTCCACCAGTAGAAGCTAACAAGGTACAGTGTTAGTGCTTTGGTGTATAATAAGGTTAGGAGAATAAGGTCAGCTAGAACAGCCTGTCACCCAGAAGCTTTTGCCAGACTGAACTGCTTCTCTCAAGGTTCAAAACAGTTCCATTATTTTTTTTGTGTACTTTTCCAAAAACAAGGAGGGTGAAAATATGCCATACATATGACGTTAAAATACAGTTTAAAATAAACTAAACTAAACTAAAATAAACCAGAGGGAATTGCATGCTGTAGAGAGCTGAGGACTGGCATTTAGACACCTTTGTCTTTAGCAAGCTACTTCAAATTCTGCTGACAACGGCAACGACCAAAAATCTGGTAAATTCCTCAGCACTGCTGCCAGCATTAACTGCTCTGAGACTAGTCCCTGGTGCCCCACTGTCCTTGTCATCACTGTCTCTCTGCAGGCAGCCTCAAGAGGCAGGACCCAGCAGCACCAAAAAATTATCAGTGTTTGCTCATCCAGAGCGAAAGGGGAGGGTTGCTCCAGGACAGGGCTGAAAAGTATGCACACAGCTGCTGTTATGCAGTACTTTTTTTGCATATAACCAAGTTGCTGCAGTCTCTGTAGTTCTCAGTTTTATTCTGTATCTGGGGAAAAAAAAAGAAACAGGAGCAACCTTTTCTCAGGGCTTCTGTGCTTTCCTCTATAAACCACTAAGTCCAGTTACCCACAAAAGTTGAAGCATATGTCTTACATGTTACCAGTAACAAAGGTCAGGTATTCTCTTTTCTGCTCAGCTCCAAGGGTCCACATATTGCCAAAAGCAACTAATATAGAAGCTTTAGAGCCTAGTTTTGTTCTTATTTATGTCAGGGTGAATAAACTCAACACAGCCAGTGGATTGACATCAGTGAAGGGAAATCTGACCCTTAGTGTTCATTTGTGAGAAGAAAAATGCAAGTTGATTACAACTAGGTAGTCTGGACTAGCAGTAACTTAGCCAAAAGCGATGGTAACCACTGAGACACAAATTCAGTTCTATCAAACATCCAATTTAAGGGCCAAAAATCTCAAAATGTTCAGACTTTCTGACACACCCAGAGCCCTATGTTGGTGGAAACAAGCAAGAACAAGTGCATGGGCACACAAATACAGTAATATGTCTCTTTTTGATAAGCATTAATCAACTATAATTGGGAAAGTGGCAATGTCAGGATTTGCTAATGCAAACTGACAATAACATATTAAAATTGCCTGTTTGCTGGATAATGTGCAAAGGATGATCCACTGTACTCAGCAATATGCAAACTAACACAAGCTGAGAGTCCCTTCCCTGGAGAGATTACAGACTTGCTGGAAAGGCAGGAGCCAACATATGTCAGAACAGCTTTATGAGCAAACAGTACCTTTTCTTGGCCAAAGTCTGCTAGTCTGCAGACCTATAAGAATGGAAAGCACTGGCAACAGTGCCTTGACACAGGAGTGTCTGGCCCATGCTTTCAGCCCTGAGCATGGGAGTTCTTCACTCCCTCATCCCTGGGAATTCTCCTTCACAGAATGTGCTGCAGAGGTACCCCTCACCACCTGCACAAAGCACCAGCAAGCATCCTCTCTCAAAAACGAGGACAAAATCCTTTCCACACCTCAGACCTCTACCAGATCAGCAATTATGAATGGGATTTGTGCTAAATAAAGGATGCTCAAGTTTCGTTTATTTCAGTCATCATAAGGAGGTTCTGTTATTCAGGTACCAACCCTCTCCCCTTGTGCCTCACCAACACTTTAGTCCCTGCCTCTGGAGTACTTTATCAAAGTGGGCTAAGCAGGCTCTAGTCTGCCCTCCAGCCGTGTGCTGACAGGCAGACTCTCATCTCACAAGAGACAACTGATCTTCTGTGGCTGCAGAGCTTTTTCCTCCAGGAAGGTTGGAACTGCATCTATCTCTTACTCTCAGTAAAAGCTGGGCTCAATGGCAGCTGCTCAAAGCTTGTCAGGCAGAGAAACAGAACCTGCTTGGACTTCTTGTACCCCTTTCAGCAATGTGACTTTTTATCAAAGGTTTGTTCAGGCTCAGAAAGATTCTAGAAACTAAAAGACTAGCCAAGTCAAAAAATCAGATTTGCCCACTGCTTGACCTTAGTAATTATTGAATCACCAATGAACAAAAAGTGTCCAACAGTTCAATTTTATGATGTTTCTTTCACAGAATTCACATTTCTACTACCTAAGTTTCACTAAGTATATCAGTATAAAATGGTAGTGACCTGTAGAACTGATTTCCATCATTCATAACAGCCCCCTCTTACACATCTGGGATTAGCTTGATTTTATGTTGACCAAAATTAATCTCTAGCCTAACTCCTAGCAACTGATACTATGGAGGCATGTGGCTACTATGTTTATGGAAACAAAAAGAGAGGTGTACCTTCTTATGTTTGGAATCAGTGTTGGCAAGTCTAAGGTGAAGGGGAACAGCCTGTTTCCAGCCTAGGTGTGAGCCCTGCCTGGGGTAAGACACTGCTGTGATCCCTTGCCTTCAGTGACTCTCACAGCAGCAAGAGCATAGATGCACCAGCACATCACAGATGTTGCCCACTGTAATTTTGTCTGTATCTATTCTGCAGATCTAGATCTGGAAGGTCTGCAAGCTGTGCCTTACACACTAGGGCAAGTATTAGCACTGCAGAACTAACATCTCTGTCACAAATTCTTAGTGTGGAACACTTAGCTGGGAAATTGTTTTTAAGAGTTATGAGTTCTAAAATTTAATTATCACCTGAAATACTGAAGTAGAAAGACAGAGAGAATAGATGGAGCTAAAATACCTGCTGAGATAAATAGGGAACTATTTTAATTTTACCCATGAAAGCAGAAAGAAGACTTATTTTTTCTTTTGCATTCAAAGAAATCTTGTCTGACACAGAAAGGAAAAGCTGGAAAAACTGTTGCTCCTTTAAACAGACTTCTGTACTAATGAAAAGTGAGCTCTCTAATATGCACTGTGCACAGGCTCCCCTCTGCTTCTCTTCTCTCTTCCATCTATCATTTTTGCCTGTAATCACCTGTTCAACTCACAGCAATAACTTCCAGGTGACTGCTGTTTGCTGCGGTCATCCAGCCACCAAAAAAAAGAAAAAAAAAAGAATTAAAAGCAAAGAAAGATATAGGGGGAAAACCTTTCAGTGCTATGAGTGCCTCACCACCTGACAAAGAGCAAACTGATTCCAGCAGCCAAGCCTCCTTGCGTGGGAGCTGCTGGTAGGTGTAATTTCCTAAGATGTATACCTTGTCAGAGTGCAGGAGATGAAAAGAAAAAGAAGGTCAGAGCAGCCAAAGCTAAAAATCTGAAGGACAAAAGAAGATGCTGTGGGGAACAACTCTTCTGCTTTTAACCCTGAAAGAGCCCGTTCTGCATGGTCTGTGTCAAATTACTTATTGGCTAGGGTGTAACAAACAAGAAGCTGTTAGATGGCCTTCTCCATGCCCACAGGGGACAGCTGTTTTTACAGGTGGTGCCTGTGCTACATGACCTGCACAGGGTAGTACAAGTATACAGTCCAATTGCTCTTACCCACAGTGGAAATGAACATTTCCCCTCCAGGTAACTAGGCTCATAACAGACCAGACAGGCAGGTACCTGAAGAGGCTGTATTGTCCCTGTCTCCACCAATGCAGTATAAACTTTGTCTACAACACTCTTGCTGATGTCCCAAGTGCAAGGATGAAGAAGCAATTCTCTGGAAGCAATATCTACCAGCAACTTTATGAATATTTTTTTTCCCTCCTTCTCACAAATTTGCCATAGTCAAAGTCACGTGTGACACGTATGAATTAAAAATGCATTATTCAGGATATAATTAATCTTAGCTTTGCTTCTGCCTAGGTATAAACATACTAAAATATTGTAACTAACAGCAGTAGATAATATATTGCAACACTGATGGTATATATAAGCATCTCACTAAGTATGTGAGCAACATGACCACCAAACAGGCAAACAAGACATAGTTATTTGCTCATAGGAGGCATCCAGGCAACAAAAAGTTGCAACAAAGGACAAGATAAGCATAAGGGATCCAAACAGACAGGCATCCTGTTAACACACAAGAAGCATGTCTGAGGAAAAAAGAACAGGAGAAGCAGCACTGTTGGCAGTTGAAGATCCCATTTTTGGGAGCTCAAAATAGCATTAAAGAATCAAGCACGTAAAGGGTAATTGGATATGGAAGATGACAAGCCAGCATCACTTCCAACTTCTCTCATCCTTCTCTACTTCTCACTTCTGCAGCTAAAGCAACCAAGAACTGTAGCTGTCAGTGCTAAGTGTAGAGACTCAGCTCTGTGGCACTGTGTAGTCACACTTAATTTAGGACATACATGTTCAAGAATAACAGTTCTGTAGTTTTGTATACAAAGCAATAATTAATGATAATATTTGAGAATTAACCATTGGCATAAAGTGGGTTGCTACTAAATGAGTTCAGTAAAGTTTTGGTTTAAAGTTCAAAACTGGCCTGATTTACTAGTGTTCTATATGTTCCCTCCCTAGCAATCTATAATTCCACAACATAGAGATACATACACATTTTCAGTTGCAATATTGAGGTGTTATTTCTTCTCTATCATACAAGAAAGATTATTTCCTTCCTCTTTACAGATGCTATTTACATATTTGAAGACTTCTGCTATGTCCCTCCTCCCTAGACTAGGACATTTGCTCTATTGTTCCTTAGAAATCTATGGGGTTTAGACTCTGCTCATTATTGCTGGTTTCCTAGAGACTTTTTCAAAGTATCCACATTTTTCTTGAAGTGCAATGTCCCAGACTGGATGCAGTCCTTCAGATAAAGTCTTATGAGCACTGCATACATAAGAATAATTATTTCATGTATCTTATTGATGATACTCCTGTTTACATTCCCTTTAAGGTGTTTGCCCCTCTTGCACAGAAGGAGAGCTCATATTAGCACCCTGCCATCTACTCCCAGTTTTATATTTTGTAACAGAATTATATATTTTTTTAATAGAAAATACCACTACGCCCTGGTCCACAGGCTCCTACGCCTTTTGCAGTGAGATTTTTAAAAGCTTTTGCAACTTTCAGAAAGTGCAGCTTCAGTCACTGCAGTATTATGCTGAGATGAGTAGTTATACAGCATCAACTACCTGTTCCCTGCTGATATATGTAATACTTCCAAGGACAGGTCCTGGCTTCAAGGCATGCAATGCACCCACACAAACAAATCAAAGAGATGGAAGCAGAATACACTCTGTGTCCATTTGCAGCAACTGATCAGGGACCTTACTGGGATACTTGGTCTCCAGCAGAGAGGCTCAACAAAAGCATAATAGTGAGAATAAGGAGCACGAACTGCTTTAAAAACATCTCTCTCCTTGTGATGCACCCCCCTCTCCTGTCACTCCTAGGGTCTCAAACTCCACCTACACAAGCTTCCCCAGAACTGCAGGTCTCCTGAGGCCCCAGCAGTTTCCTTGACTTGTCATATCCTCCAACTGACATGAAATTCAAGGAGTGTTGATAGTATTCAAAAGGATGCAAAAAGCCAACTTCCTCAAACTGAACACTTCTCTTTGCCCAGCACCCCAGTCTTTGAGCCAAATCCAAGGGAAAGCGCCTCACAGCAACAAAATCCCACTGGAGCTGCAAACGCTACCAGAGCAAGTACATTTACCAGGTGTAAAAGGTCTTTAAGGACCAGGCAGCCATGAAAACTGGGAAAAAGGAAGGAGTAGCAAGCTCCCTCAATGATAGACTGTATACAAGAGATTAGGCATGAACTGCTACCAGAATGGATGTACTCTCTATTGGGTAGAGCCCACAAAAAATCCAGCTACTCATTGTAAAGGGCCAAGGAAAAAATAAAACCAGCAATGCAGGGGTTACACTTAGATGCATACAAACACATATGCATGCACAAGAGCACACACATTTCTGCTCTGCTCTCTCCTCTGTAGCCTCTTTATCTCCTCCCCAGCCCATCAGCCCAGGACAGCTACAGAAGAAACAAGAAAAAAAGGGAAAATAGCAAAATGCCTGGCATAACCTGTAGAGGGAAGTCACTTGAAGAACCACACTTCTTTATTTCTTCCATCAGAATTTTGAATTGGTCATACAAAAGCCATCTGTACCCTGGACCAATATATCTCTTAAGTAATACCTTAAGTTATAATTAGGTCTGCATAGTTTTAATTAGATGCCACATTTCACCCCCATTGCCTTTTTATTAGTCACCTAAAGTGAGCACTCAGGATGGCAACACACAGTCTGCCACTGACTCGTCCAGGATACTGGCAGAAGTATGGTGGGTATATGAGGGTGAAAGAAATGTGAGTGGTCTTCAGGATGACTAACGGTGAATCATTTTGTTGCTGTCTTTATCTCTGCATTCTGATCTCCTCCTGCACAGAAATCTGAAGGTAGCTATTTTGTGACAGTGCAAGCTACCAAAAAAAAAACCCAAAGAGGCAGAAAGCAGTATGTGATCAACAGAACAAGCAGATATACAGGTGCTCTGTATAACACATTTTCTTGCACTGAGACACTACTTACCCACTACTAGCCCCTACACTAGGTGTTATCACCAGAAATGTAGCAGCAGGCAGATAAAACAAGGGCATCTGATATTCCTGGCTACCTGAAAAAATGTTTGTTCTACAAGCAGCAGAACTGCAGAAATAACTGATTAGGAAATGAGGCTTTATGATTCCCCTTTGTTGTGCTGTGTGCGCCCTCCCCTATTCACCAGAATGTCACCACATGACCTTTGGTTCCCCCTTCATTCTGTCACACTCCCTCCTCTGATGTGCTCTGTTTTTTTCCTATTTCCTTACCCCACTGTAACACCTTTCATTTCTTTTCCTTCTCATGTCTTGCTTTGGCTGAGGAAGAGGTAGTCAGTGTGGATGCAGGCTCAGAGTTGCAAGCCTGCCAGCTGGTGGGCCAGCCCTTACACCTCAGCAGGGATGAGGAACAGGTTTTGGAGGAATTCAGTATCTCTGGGGCTTTAATGCTCCTGTCAAATGTGGTGGCTGCTGGCCAGGCAACCAAAGGGGTAATGGTCAAACAGAGTGATTGTAGAAGCATGATCTCCCCATAAGAACAGACTGAAATAAAACTGTATTTCCACACTTGCACAGAATGGTCCAGAAGGAATCCTTCAAAATTGAGTAATTCTATTCCCCTTTGGTCAAGCATTATTCTCCACTAGAAATGGGAGATTTCATCTGGCACTGGCAGCAGGACCTAGACCAGCTAGACCCCAAAAGTAGGATGCTGCTCTTCCTCACTGCAAACACTGCTTCTGTATCAGAGCCAAACCCTGAACAAAGCTTGCACTGGAAAGAGAAATCAATTATCTAATGAAGTTAGAGGACAGAAGAAAATACTACACAAGCGTAAATTTCAAAACCAGTAGAACAGCAGATTTCCAACTTCTGCCAGGGAAATGGGTGGCCTCTGAGGGAAGCCCTAAGCTGTCTAATTACTTGTGGGTTCTTTGAAACCCTTTGACCCATCCCCAGAAAGAATGCTGAGCTTTAAAATAATTTTAACAAAATTTTCATCTAAGGAATAAAGCTATAAAAAACTTCTGTTTTCAAGAAAGGATGATCTAATAATTTTTGTTTGGTTTGTTGTTTGGTTTTGGTTTTTTGTTGTTTTTTTTTCCCAGCAAGCTGTATTGCAGCAAATCATTCTCATTATTGGGTTTTCTCAGGCCACTAGTTACAGGCTGAAAATAATACATACCCAGATGTTTATACAGAGCTTATCATAGCTTAGGTTACATAAATCATGGTAAAATAGAGTTAAAATCACACTAGACAAAGCACTGAGACAACCAGGCAAAAATCCCACTCCATCCAAATGGGACAGCTGGCATTTAGCAGGTATTTTTATTGCAATCTATCTTCATTTTTCTCCTTATCTCCCATATTTGTAATGGCCCATCCCACCCTGCACAGTAACACACACAGGCTCGCCCACTCACTCCCATTTCTTCTCTTGCCAAGAAAAGCATCCTGGTGGGATTCAATCATTTGTTGTCCACAGAACTTCTGGTGTGTGTCTCTAAATAGCTGACATCTGGAGGAGCTATACCTTCCTTGGCACAATCAGATGCTGCTAAAGAACATGACAAAATGCCTCATTCTTAAAATATCTTCTTTCTTCCCCCTACTTTATTCCAATGAGGTGGTTTTTTGTTTTGTTTTGTTTTTTTCCCGAGAGGGATTCACAGTCCACTTCACATAGTGACCAGCTTTCCCAGCTGTTGTTCCCAGGGACATAAAGAAACCAGTGTAGAAGTATACACTGATAACAATCCATTCTTTCTGCCCTCACGTCTGTAACATACTCATTGCTGTTTAGGAAGAATGCATCACTCTAGTATGCTGCTGTTGAGCCAGGGAAACAAGTGAGGCATTGGATTCCTTAATTACAAAACTCCACTTTTCTCCTTATTATTCAGAAAATTTTTATATCAACTAAAACAGAGGTTTCACAAACAACAGAATTTTCCATCTATAAAAATTTGTTTCACTTAATGATTCTTTCTGGCTCAGAAACAAATAGGGAGTCTACATGAATATGATCCTGATCTTGATATGATTAAAAAACTGAAAGAAATGCAGAAGGGGAAAAATGTTACATGGATTTCCAGCTTGCCTCAATTTTGAATGCATGATTTTGCAATAAAAATCCCAAATTACTCAGAGCAGGGTTGTTGTTGGCTTTTTTAATGTTCTCTCTCACACACACACACCAATCCATTCATGTTCATGTGTAATTTTTACTTCAGTGGAGTATGCTTTCATTCAAAAAATACAGCTAGCACATATATGCCTCAGGTCACCCAGGCGAAAGGAATGCTAACAGCCAGCAAAGTGATGGGCAGCACAGATGCTCCTAAACTGATTAAATTGCTGTTGCTAGAACAAACACACCACAAGCCCTTTCCCTTTTGGTTCATTCAAGGTACCCTGTCATTCTTCTCCAGCCCCTTCCAAACTGCTCTTGTTAGCAGGTTGAGAGAATTAAGTTGACTCACTAATATTAACAGGTCTCTCTAATTCAATAGCAGTTTGTTCAGAGAATGCCATCTGCCTTCTCTTTAAGCAAAAGATACTGAAACACAGCCAACACTTCACCCAGCTGTTTCAAAAGCTAAAATTAGATACACCTTTTTTAACAGTTGTTTCAGCAGCTGGACATTGGGATTTGGATCATTCAGATTTACTCACAGCTTTTTCCCCTTAGAGCCAATAGCGCAATTTTAGTGTTTCATCCTGTGTTTAGAGAAATTATGCTGCAGCGGATGGTGTGAATGAATCAAAAGAGGTCACAGTGTTTCTCTTCCACATTGCTGGACTTTGCTACAATCCAAGAAAAACTGCCTTTTCAGTTCCTGCCTTCAGATTCCAATGGGATTGAGATATTCTGGTCTTGACCTAATAGTATACAAGAACAATATCTTGAACCATCTATAAACCAACATAGTGATAAGCTGCAGGTATAAAATGGCAAGTTTGTGAGATTTGTACTCTCTTTTTGCTGCAATGAGTTGACAATGCTCATAGCTAAAGCCAGCAAGTGAATCCTGCCAACTTTTCCATGGAAAACCCACTTCGCCAGCATCTAAAGCACAACTGTCCCACCAGTTGTGTTCACATTCAAAGTGATCCCCCACTGCAGAAACCTATGTTATGCTGGAAACAAAAACCACTGAGATGTTATGAAAGAACTGACTGCAAAGTGAAAGACAAAATACATTAAATCTTACTGAAATTACACTTTAAACACTTGCTGGAGCTGTTTCCAAGCTTCTGTATCTGACCAAGTTGCTTGAGAATACAAAAACCTTGTCCTAAAAGGAAGGTTCAATTCCCTAAAATCATGGTATTTCACAATCTAGTTCTGTTTTACTTTTTCCCTGAGGCAAAATCAATTTATACAGTGCTATCCAGACCCATTTATTTCCAAACTAGAGTCAAGCCCTCTGGTGTTGAATGTGGGACCAACTGGTAAACACGATCAGGGAGATAATCTATGTTACAAAGAAGCATGCAAAACCAGGAATTCCATGAATTTGTGTTATAGCTAAGACACAGAAGAATTCTCAAAACAGTTCTTGAAGTTACAGTTGGCCCTGTAGTCTTAGTGTTCCCATATAATCAGAAGCCATAAATAAATTTGTAAATGTGAGTGCACTGAGTTATATAAAAGTAAACATCTCACAGAGTATATACTCATTATGTACTCCTCTGGAATGGGCACCTGAGTGTTTTCAAAGAAAAGACACCTATGCTATGAACCCAGAGAGGTAGCATGCACACCTATGGAGATTATTTATAATGTACATGAGTGTATGCAAGCACACAACCATGGCCATACATCTCTGTAGCCAAGGGAGCAGGGCCCTCAGAGCACACTGCACATTATCAGCTTCCCATCAAAACACACTGCAAATTTTCTAAGAGAAAGGGGCAAGGGTAGGGAGACTACTTGGCTGTCAAATCCAATAATAAATGCTTGTCAGGAGTGTTTTTGAGTAAAAGTGCTTGAAGAAGTGGGGCCACCATGATCAAACTGTCCAAGTTGAACTCAAGAGCAGGGAAGGCAGGAGAGACAGTGACACAAAGACTTTCTCCTCTTTCTGGGAAATAATGATCAAATCCTTCAGGGTAATTACTCTGTTACACCTGCTAGCCCTGCTCTCAAGTCCATATGAGACAAAAGATGCTCCTATCTTCCCTCAGATTAAATGTGCCTTGTAAAAAGCGATCAGAGATTGGCACGATAATTATCCTTCCTCATTAGAAAGCAAGCCCTGAACCTGACTGAATACGACTCCTCTGTCAAGGCCCTTTGTGGGCCCTAACAGAACCCAGCCAACATCATAGGCACAGCACTTCATGTGAACAAAACAAAGCAACATATCAAGTAATCTTGTCTTTTAAGTTGCTTTTTCTCTTCCAAGCCTGATAAGTGAGGTGGGAAGGTGCCAAATTCTTTTTTAACTAGTATAAATGAGCCTAAATGTCACAGAAGAGCCTTGCGAAGTGAAAAGCTTTCTAAATGTTTTTCTCTCCCACATCTAAAATAGATTGCTCTTTTTTCTTTTGCTTTTCAGTTAAAAAAGGCACACTCTCTCAGACCACTGCCTTTCACCATTCCAAGGGTCAGCCAGCTGTAGGGACCCAGAAAGTTTTCAGTGTTCTTCTGGAGCAGTATTACCCCAATAGTGCGAGGGCACATCTTTGTACACGGAAGCCAGAAAGAAGGGTAAACACATGGGTAAATGCAAAGTTAAAAAGTCTTCTGACAGGAGCATGAGCAAACCTAAAAGGCCTTTCTGTGACAGAACATACATGCTCCCTCTTTTTTTTAATTTTTTTAATGCATGTGGAGCATATTTGTTGCTTTGCTTCTCTTTTGTTA